>NC_138770.1:676629802-676867302 GCF_965119305.1 Pelophylax lessonae | reverse complement strand
GTACTGGTGACCCGAGCATAAGGAACAAACTATTCAGAGAAAGGAGATACAATAAGACACGTGGCCACTCACTAAAACTAGAGGAAAGGCGGTTTAACCTTAAAGTGCGTAAGGGGTTCTTCACTGTAAGAGCGGTAAGGATGTGGAATTCTCTTCCGCAAGCAGTCGTATCAGCAGGGAGCATCGATAGTTTCAAAAAACTATTAGATGGACACCTTAAAGACCACAACATACAGGGGTATACAATGTACGGTTAAAAGCAAACACACACACGCATCATAGGTTGAACTGGATGGACTGATGTCTTTTTTCAACCTCACTAACTATGTAACTATGTAACTATGTAACTATGATCATATCCCCCTTATGTATTTATACATGGAGATCATATCCCCCCTTATGTATTTATACATGGAGATCATATCTCCCCCTTATGTATTTATACGTGGAGATCATATCCCCCTTATGTATTTATACATGGAGATCATATCTCCCCTTATGTATTTATACATGGTGATCATATCCCCCCTTATGTATTTATACATGGTGATCATATCCCCCCCTTATGTATTTATACATGGTGATCATATCCCCCCTTATGTATTTATACGTGGAGATCATATCCCCCCTTATGTATTTATACGTGGAGATCATATCCCCCCTTATGTATTTATACATGTTGGTCATGTCCCCCCCTTATGTATTTATACATGGTGATCATATCCCCCTTATGTATTTATACATGGTGGTCATATCCCCCCCTTATGTATTTATACATGGTGATCATATCCCCCTTATGTATTTATACATGGTGATCATATCCCCCTTATGTATTTATACATGGTGATCATATCCCCCTTATGTATTTATACATGGTGATCATATCCCCCCCTTATGTATTTATACATGGAGATCATATCCCTCCTTATGTATTTATACATGGTGATCATATCCCCCCTTATGTATTTATACATGGAGATCATATCCCCCCCTTATGTATTTATACATGGTGATCATATCCCCCTTATGTATTTATACATGGTGATCATATCCCCCTTATGTATTTATACATGGTGATCATATCCCCCCCTTATGTATTTATACATGGAGATCATATCCCTCCTTATGTATTTATACATGGTGGTCATATCCCCCCCCTTATGTATTTATACATGGTGATCATATCCCCCTTATGTATTTATACATGGTGATCATATCCCCCTTATGTATTTATACATGGTGATCATATCCCCCTTATGTATTTATACATGGTGATCATATCCCCCTTATGTATTTATACATGGTGATCATATCCCCCTTATGTATTTATACATGGTGATCATATCCCCCATCAATCTCCTCTTCTCAAGAGAGAATAAATTCAGTTTCAATCGATGTGCTCCAGGATTTCCAGTTTTGTTTCTGGTGTCCTACACAGCTCCTGACAGCGTCATCTGCTTCCTGGCTCCTGAAGACACTCAATGCCCTCTCCACCTGTCCAGAGTGTCTCCGCTTACCCCCAGTAACGGAACGGGGCCCCGCCCTGTGCGAAGTGCAGGCTCCATGCGCGCACTCACATGACTCTTCCTCGGCTGGGGACCTCTGCCGTGCATATCTGCTCTCGTTGCTATGGGGGACAGACCAGCTCACAGAGAGAGTGCCGAAAATCCCTCCTCCTGCAAGAGGCTATCCCACCTGTCACATGCACATGCTTACGATAGGCTGCCTGTGAAACCTTCATTACCCTTGGTAACCACTTGTGTCTTCATACCCCAATATGCCCTAATTTTCCTGAGCTGTAGACTATGTGTGCCAGTTACTTGCATTACACCCCTTTAGTAACATCAGACCAGGCAAGGGCAAAGCTTTAACCACTTGCCGACTGCCGCACGACTATATACAGTGGCAGTCAGCCCCTCCTGGGCAAAGTGACGTATGGGTACGTCACTCGCCCACAAGCCTGTAGGGGGCGAGTGCGTGACGCCAGCGGCGCGCTCCTACCCCCCCTCGTTCACTAACTTTCCCGCGCGTGTGACCGGCGGCTCCGATGTCCGCCAGTCACTCGCGATCTCGCTCAGGAGAGGGAGAAGGGCAGACAGCTGATGTAAACACAACCGTCTGTCATTCTCCGTTAGATCATCACAAAGGCTATGCGATCCTGCTATGTAGGATCATATGTCTCCATTATGATCTAACAAGCCACGCCCCTTGACAGTTAGAATCACGCCCCTAGGGACAAATTAAACCCCTTGATCACCAATAAAGTTAAACCCCTTCCCTGCCAGTGTCATTTTTACAGTAACAGTGCATATGTATAGCACTGATTACTTTGGAAATGTCACTGGTACCCCCAAAAGTGTCAAAAATGTCAGTTAGGGGTCCGATCTGTCCGCCGCAATGTCGTAGTCCCGCAAAAAAAAATCGCAGATCGCCGCCATTACTAGTTAAAAAAAATAAAGATAAAAATGACATAAATCTTTCCCGTAGTTAGTAAAAGCAATAACTTTTGCGCAAACCAATCAAAATACGCTTATTGCGATTTTTTTCACCAAAAAAATATGTAGCAGAAAACAAATTGGCCTAAAATGTTAAAAAAATGTGATTTTTAATTTTTTTTTTTTGAGGGGGGGGGGGGGGAGTTTCATAGAAAAAACTGTGAAAAAATATTATTTTTTTGTTTATAGCGCAAAAAGTAAAAATCGCACAGGTGATCAAATACCACCAAAAGAAAGCTCTGTCTGTGGGAAAAAAAGGACGTCAATTTCATTTGGGTACAGCGTGGCACGACCACGCAATTGTCCGTTAAATTCACGCAGTGGCGAATCGCAAAATAGGCCCTGGTCTTTGAGCAGCCAAATCCTCCGGGGCTTAAGTGGTTAAGTTGCGCATATATGAATTAGTATTAAAATGGAGGTCGTTGCAATATTTTATATCACACTGTATTTGCGCAGAAGTCTTTCAAACGCAATTTTTTTTAGGAAGAATTAAACTTTCAATGAATTAAACTAAACAGTAAAGTTAGCCCAATTGTTTTTGTATAATGTGAAAGATGATGTTACGCCGAGATTTGTGAGAAAATCGTGATCTTTATTCTAAGCAAAAAAATTGTGATTCTCATTTTAATCCAGAATCGTGCAGCTCTACTATACATTTTCCATAAGTCCTACTGTAATAGAGTTACTCCCCTATAAAGTGGTTACATGTATAAGAAGATATCACTCAGTTAAACACCAAACACACCTATATTACACAGTCCAGAAGACACATTAATCCTTCTATAAGAAACATACGGCAGATATATTAATTTCTGGTAGATATCAGAGAACAAATTTAATAGTATATCAAGTTTGGTCTCTGATATTTTATAATTTCATTCCTGTAACTGATATGCTGAATTTTGAAACACTGTCCTATGGATTCTTACCCAGGATCGTTGACATTAAAGGTGTGTCTGCTGGGCAATGGGCATTACAAAACAATCTAGCACATCTACAACAACCCCCCAACCCTTTGATTTGGTAGGATTAACTCTTGGAAACTCAGACCAGAACAAGCACATGCTGCTGCTTGAGTGACTGAGAGCTCTTGTTTGACCATTGAAACTACTGAGCAGGGGTGTAAAACTCAATTTAATTGCAGGTTGCATGAGCAGTATGGTTGCTCTCAAAGGGCTGGCTGCATCTGGAGTGCGCTTTGTAGAGAGTTCACAGTTCAGGAGTACGCTACCTACAGAGTACAGAGTGCAGTTCCAGGGGTGCCCTATGCACACAGTGCAAAGTTCAGGGCTGCACTACATACAGAATGCAGAGTGCAGAGTTTAGGGGTGCTCTAAGGACAGAGTGCAGGGTTTTAGGGTACCATACGTACAGAGTGAAAAGTTCAGGGGTGCGCTACGTACAGAGTGTAGGGTTTAGGGGTGTGCTATGTACAGAGAGCAGGGTTTAGGGGTGCACTACGTACAGAGTGCAGGGTTCAGGAGTGCATTATATACAGAGTGCAGGGTTTAGGGTTGTGGTACCTACAGAGTGTGGAGTGTGGGAGTACGCTACGTACAAAGTTAAGGGGTGCGCTGTGTACAGCATGCAGGGTTTAGATTTCCGCTATGCACAGTGTTCAACCCCAACTCCAACCCCCCCTCTTGCATCTCTATTCTCTCTTACCTGGCCCAGGCATGCAGGGAACTGTGACATCTGGGAGCCACTGAGAGCAAAGCTGTCCCTTGTAGACACAGAAGGCTTCTGTGTTTGCAAGTGACAGGGAGGGGTGAGAGCTGGAGGTGGTGGAATTGAGTTCCGCCAAGTTCTGGCTGCAAAACTTGGTGCATGGGCCACCTTACAAGGCCCGGCGGGATGGATTTGGACTGTGGTCCTTGCGTTTGGCATTCGTGCTATAGAGGAATACTAGTACTCGATTATGAAGGCTAATACTGAATATTACAACATCAGATTGGACCAACACTTCACATGTGTCAAACTCTGTACTGTACTATATTTGTTTCACTTTTAAACCCTTTTTATTTTACAGTTACTTATGTCTGCTTTGTAATATCTTTCCAGTAAATATGTCATGCACCATTTATTTAATTTTCATTAAACAATATTTAAAAATCAATATCTCGGAACGCTCTATCTAGAAATTACGAATTCTGACTCTCTAAAGAAGCTACCATAGTGTGAAATCTGTTACAATCCTAACTGAGCGTGGCAGCAAGTGATACAGGTAAATGTAAAGGTCTGTCTGGTACATTCCTATCTGAGTGTGGCAGTGAGTGATACAGGTATATGTAAAGGTCAGTGTGTTACATTCCTATCTGAGTGTGGCAGCAAGTGATACAGGTATATGTAAAGGTCAGTCTGTTACATTCCTATCTGAGTGTGGCAGTGAGTGATACAGGTATATGTAAAGGTCAGTCTGTTACATTCCTATCTGAGTGTGGCAGCAAGTGATACAGGTATATGTAAAGGTCAGTCTGTTACATTCCTATCTAAGTGTGGCAGCAAGTGATACAGGTATATGTAAAGGTCAGTGTGTTACATTCCTATCTGAGTGTGGCAGTGAGTGATACAGATATACAGTCTCTCACAAAAGTGAGTACACCCCTCACATTTTTATAAATATTTTATTATATCTTTTCATGTGACATCACTGAAGAAAAGACACTTTGCTACAATGTAAAGTATGGAGTATACAGCTTATATAACAGTGTAAATTTGCACTTTTTGCAGTAAAGGGACAGCAAATTTACACTGTTATACAAGCTGTACACTCACTACTTTACATTGTAGCAAAGTGTCATTTCTTCAGTGTTGTCACATGAAAAGATAGAATAAAATACACTGCCTGGCCAAAAAACAAAGTCCCCACCTGGAATTAACTAAGCAACTAACTAAACTAAGCATACAGGAACTATCCTATTGGATAGTTACTGCATGTGCCTAAAGAATGAGGTCAGCTGACTACCTGAATATACTGAATGACTAGGTTATTCCATCAATGGATTTTTTTCATCCCTGATGGCACGGGCACATTTCAAAATGACAATGCCAGGATTCATTGGGCTCAAATTGTGAAAGAGCAGCTCAGGGAGCATGAGACATCATATTCACACATGGATTGGCCACCACAGAGTCCAGAAATTAATCCCATTAAGAATTTTTGGGATGTGCTGGAGAAGGCTTTGAGGAGTGGTCCGACTCACCCATCATCAATACAAGGACGGAAATACATTTTGTGACATTGCAGAAGCTTATCGAAACAATGCCACAGAGAATGCTTGCAGTAATCAAAGCCAACAAAATATTAGAGTGTGTGTCCTTTTTTTTTTTTGGTAGCAACTTTTTTTTGGCCAGGCAGTGTATTTACAAAAATGTGAGGGGTGCATTCACTTTTGTGAGATACTGTATGTAAAGGGCAGTCTAATACAGTCCTATCTGAGTGTGGCAGTGAGTAATACAGGTATATATAAAGATCAGTCTGTTACATTCCTATCTGAGTGTGGCAGTGAGTGATCCAGGTATATGTAAAGATCAGTCTGTTACATTCCTATCTGAGTGTGGCAGTGAGTGATACAGGTATATGTAAAGGTCAGTCTGTTACATTCCTATCTGAGTGTGGCAGCGAGTGATACAGGTATATGTAAAGATCAGTCTGTTACATTCCTATCTGAGTGTGGCAGTGAGTGATCCAGGTATATGTAAAGGTCAGTCTGTTACATTCCTATCTAAGTGTGGCAGCGAGTGATACAGGTATATGTAAAGGTCAGTCTGTTACATTCCTATCTGAGTGTGGCAGTGAGTGATACAGGTATATGTAAATGTCAGTCTGTTACATTCCTATCTGAGTGTGGCAGCGAGTGATCCAGGTATATGTAAAGGTCAGTTTGTTACATTCCTATCTAAGTGTGGCAGCGAGTGATCCAGGTATATGTAAAGGTCAGTCTGTTACATTCCTATCTGAGTATGGCAGTGACTGATACAGGTATATGTAAAGGTCAGTCTGTTACATTCCTATCTGAGTGTGGCAGTGAGTGATACAGGTATATGTAAAGGTCAGTCTGTTACATTCCTATCTGAGTGTGGCAGTGAGTGATACAGGTATATGTAAAGGTCAGTCTGTTACATTCCTATCTAAGTGTGACAGCGAGTGATACAGGTATATGTAAAGGTCAGTCTGTTACATTCCTATCTAAGTGTGGCAGCGAGTGATCCAGGTATATGTAAAGGTCAGTCTGTTACATTCCTATCTGAGTGTGGCAGCGAGTGATCCAGGTATATGTAAAGGTCAGTCTGTTACATTCCTATCTAAGTGTGACAGCGAGTGATACAGGTATATGTAAAGGTCAGTCTGTTACATTCCTATCTAAGTGTGGCAGCGAGTGATACAGGTATATGTAAAGGTCAGTCTGTTACATTCCTATCTGAGTGTGGCAGCGAGTGATACAGGTATATATAAAGGTCAGTCTGTTACATTCCTATCTGAGTGTGGCAGCGAATGATACAGGTATATATAAAGGTCAGTCTGTTACATTCCTATCTGAGTGTGGCAGCGAATGATACAGGTATATATAAAGGTCAGTCTGTTACATTCCTATCTGAGTGTGGCATCGAATGATACAGGTATAGATAAAGGTCAGACTGTTACATTCCTATCTAAGTGTGGTAGCGAGTGATACAGGTATATGTAAAGGTCAGTCTGTTACATTCCTGTCTGAGTGTGGCAGTGACTGATACAGGTATATGTAAAGGTCCGTCTGTTACATTCCTATCTGAGCGTGGCAGCGAGTGATACAGGTATATGTAAAGGTCCGTCTGTTACATTCCTATCTAAGTGTGACAGAGAGTAATAAAGACAATTTTAAAGGTCAGAATAGTTACAGCGGATGCTGTGAACAGTGTGTGCTTTCAATAAAACATGTTGGCAGCTACTGTTTGTGCACAAGGTTGACTGGTCAGTTGACCTTGACCAAGTTCCGGTCACTCTCAGTTTGCTGGTGCTTAGAGTGTTGTCCCATGAGTTGGGAAATCTCTGTGTAGGGTGAGGCTGAGCATGCGTATGTCAATTAAAATGCTGCTTTACCAGCCTGTGGACCTACAAATCCCAGAATTCCCAGTCAGCCTCCATTCATTATCTATACTTTTTTTTAAATAACATTTACACTTATAGTAATCTGTCTGGAACATTATATATAGAACATACAACATTATATTACATTTTTCTATATTATATTACAGCATATTTTATGATACAATGTAACTATCAGAGCTCGGAGAAAAGGATCCTATTGGTAGAGTACGCCGAGCAGATATAACACCGTTGAGTCCTCTTCGAACCAACGTTGGAGTCGAATCTGTCCGCTACTCACATTTCTCTTTCACAATAAAGGTTGCTTTGGTCCAGCTAAGAGCTCATCTCTTCCCAGTACTCAGACTGTCTTATATTTTCGACATTGGCCTTGTCTACACAGTAGGAATTTGGTGGTAGGACACAAATTCTTGTAGAGTTAAGGAACCAATTAGTCCAATCCCGGAGCCAGCAGGAACTTCTTAACAGCCAAGGAATATTTCTTTATTAAGGACAATAGAAAAGTTACTCATCGGACCAAAGCGGGTTCAGATTACTGGTAATAAAAACTGAAGAAAAAAATACAATGTAAAGGAGAAGTCGTCATGTTTCGAAGTTCTGTGTCTCGGACACCAGCTGCAGTTTTTTTCTTTCTAGGCCACTTGGCAATTTCTCCAGTCCACAGGATTTTCATTGTTAGCCATCTGTTGAAGAAGTCCGAGAGGTTCCACGTCATGTTCTACATCCGAACTCCATGCTGGATTTGGAATGAGTGATCTTCCACTTTTTGCACAGCGGTTTCCTCCTTAATGACATCCTTTTTTAGCATCCGCCATTGTATCAGTTTTTCGACGAATTCTGCAATCAGATTGAACACCAGAGCCAGCCAAGCCAGGCCGAATATAATCCACAGCGCGGCTAAACTTCTGTACATCGATATGTAGTGTCTATTGGGGTCCTTTCCTGGCAATAAATAAATAAATAAAATAAATGTTGTATTTCATATTCTCCTTTAAAAGTATAATGCATCCTCTCCACAAAATGTGGCCCTTTGCTTGCCATTATCTGGCCCTTGGGCACAATTTCTCTCACCGACACCAACAATGCGGCACTATTTCTTCCAATGACACCAATGATGGGGCACTATTCCTCTCACTCACACCAATGATGTGGTACCACTCCTCCCACTAATACCAATGATGGGTCACTATTCCTTCCACTAACACTAATAATGGAGCACTATTCCTATCACTGTCACCAATGTTGGTACACTATTCTTCCCACTTTTACCAATAATGGGGAACTATTTCTCTCATTAATACCAATAATGGGGCACTATTCCTCCCACTGACATCAATGATGAGGCACTATTCCTCCCACTGACACCAATGATGAGGCACTATTCCTCCCACTGACACCAATGATGAAGCACTATTCCTGCCACTTATACCAATGATCAGGCACTATTCCTGCCACTGACACCAATGATGGGGCACTATTCCTCCCACAAATACTAATGATGAGGCACTATTCATGCCACTGATAAAAAATATGGCCTTTTGCTTGCCATTATCTGGTCCTTGGCCACAATTTCTCCCATTGACACCAACATTTTTATTTTATGGAAAAAGACAAGTGGGGAAATCTAATACACATTAATATCCTCTAATACACTGCAGTATAAAACAATATCAATTTCATTACCTACTACATAATCACCAAATCCAATGGTGCTGAGTGTAGTAAAAGCGAAGTAAAATCCTTCACCGTAGCTCCAGTCCTCCACATAGCTGAAGATCATTGGAGGGAAGATGAGGAAGAGGAAGGAGCCGGTAATAAGGAAAAGACCTCTTACTGTTACCTTCATCACCTGAAAGAACACAAAAGTCTTATCATTGTCTCATATTTTTCTCACCACTGATACACTTTGTGTCATATATTGTCTAGGCATTATGTGCTACCAAGTCATTGATTAAACTTCAACCAGAGCACCTGTGGTATATACAGTACAATGAATATGTTACCCAAACCTGGCACACTAGTCCACAATTAAAGCAGAGAACAATGGTTCCGTATTACTGTGGCCCTCTTGTCCTAAACAGGGGCTACTATGTCAGTTTCATTTTTGGCTGGGCTGTAGCGGGCTCAGACTAAATGTATGGTTTATCACCTGGTTTTTCCCTAAGCTTAAGTTGGCATGTGGTTTCTCACTGTCACTGGTAAAAGTGGTCATAGTTTGAGATTTCACAAACAAAACTTAGGTTACGAATATTTTTATTTCCTTTATCTAATACAGTAGGAGATTTAGGCCACTGGTGCACACTGTGGGAGGATATAAATATTTGTGACAGGCCATGTGTTCGCTCTCTTGCCTCAAGCTGAGGCCTGAGGAGGTGCTACTAGATGGAGCTTTGCTGTTAGGCCCAATAGACTGTTTGGGGGCCTAATGTGTGCTGAAGTGGTCCTGAAGCTGACCTGCCTGGTCTGGATGAAGCTGTGCCAAGGAGGAGACCCAGGGGAGGCCCCTTGCTGGAGAGAGCCAAGAAAAAGGCTGGTCTCTCAGAAGGGCCTGGTGACTCCCTTGAAGGATGCATTGACATTTTGGAATGTGCTTACGGAGTTGCCGGGTCGGCTTAAAGGTTCTGACACTGTGAAGCCGAGCATTGATCTGGTGAGTCTGTAAGTTATCTGCTACGGTACCTGGGACCCCTAACCCTCACCTCCTTAAAGCGGAGTCCACTCAAAAGTGGAACTTCCACTTATCTGTCTCCTCCCCCCTCCAGGGCTACATTTGGCACCTTTTGGGGGGAGGGGGGAGCGGGTACCTGTTTTTGACAGGTACCCTGTCCCCACTTCCGTCGGACCTTGCCGCGGCGAAGTACGTCAGAAGTTCGTCCCCCTCCTCCTCCCTCCTCCTCCTTCCTCTGCTTCCAGGCCAGTAACCAAGCGCAGCACGCTTCGCACATGCGCAGTAGGGATTCCTAGGTCGCACCAGACCCCCCCCCCCAACCCTAGATAACACCAGAACACCTATGCCTGACTCCTCAATAAACACCAAACCCTCTATGCCCCGACTCCTAGATAACACCAGTCTCCCTGCATCCCCCCACTCCTAGAAAACACCAGCCCCCCCTATACCCCCCGCTCCTAGATAACACCAGCCTCCCTATACCGCCACTCCTAGATGACACCAGACCTCTATGCCCCAAACCAGACCCCTTGTACTCCTAGATAATACATGACTCCCAGTACAGAGCCTCTGATCGCCTCTCCTGTGCCTGGGTCAGCTGGGATCTTCTCCCCAGAGCAGAACTCTTGTCTGATCGTCTCCCCAGAGCTGGAGTGTGGCATTGTGGGCCTCACCAGGGGCTGGGTTGGTGAGCAAGTGCTGAAAATGAAGACCAAGCTGCTGGTTTGGTACCTGGCCCCCCTTCCTGATCATGAAGCTGATCACCTAGTCTCGGCTCAGTTCACTCATAACTGATGATTATGGTTACAGGTGGCAGGGATCACATTATTTTGCCCTCCCAGGGGGCTTCATGAGGGTGGCAAAGTCTGGGTTGCCATTAGTAACTAAGCCACTGTCACCTAGCAACTGCCGCTGCCTCTGCTCTCCCAGCTCCACCTCCCCCTGAATGGTCAGTCCGCTGATATATGGAAACTATGATCTATTGGGTGATCTGTAAGTGGGGGTGCTGCTGATCTAATAGTTAGTCACCAACCATTAGATCAGCAGTCAGCATCAGGGCCATGCAGAGACCTTTGGATGGGCGGGTGCTCAAAGTATTAAAAGGTACACATGGAACAGGGCTTTAAATAGGACAGGTGCGGGGGTGATCAGTGGCTACGGACATGGTGAGGGGGGTGATCAGTGGCTGCAGACATGGTGCGGTGGGTGATCAGTGGCTGCAGACATGGTGCAGTGGGTGATCAGTGGCTGCGGACATGGTGCAGGTGGTGGTCAGTGGCTGCGGACATAATGCAGGTGGTGGTCTGGTGAGAGGCAACGGACATGGTGCAGGGGGTGGTCAGAGGCTGCAGACATTGTGCAGGTGGTGGTCAGAGGCTGCGGACATGGTGCAGGTGGTGGTCTGGTCAGAGGCTGCAATCATAGTGCAGGGGGTGGTCAGGGGCTGTGGACATGGTGCAGGGGGTAGTCAGAGGCTGTGGAGTGGTCCAGGATCTGGTCTTACCTGCTGATGTGACAGGGAGGCGCCGTCACTGCACAGAGGCCGAGTGCCTCATTTTAAAAAATGGCACCAGATGGCGTCATTACGTCACTGCGCATGCACCCGCTCTGCCGAGCATGTACAAGCTTTCCCGAGCCCGGCAGGCTTCGAGAATGGCGCATGTGCAGTTGCACCGTCAGCCTGCAGCCATACTGTTTATGGGCCTTGCCTTGACAAAAGGGCACTTTGGGCATCAAGAGGCAAAGGGGCAGGCGCTCAAGCACCCTCCACCCCCCCTTCCCTGAATGTGCTTGGTCAGCACCCCCCTTAAAGACCCCCATTAACTCACAGTTCCCTTATATCGTGTCCCCCTTCCTTAGACACCTCCAGAGATCATTGAGATCCCCTTATAGCAGCACCCCCTGCCCTCTTTAAGATCTCCATTTGGACCATAGATACTTTCAATAGCATTATTCTACCTTACCCCATTATGCATACTCTCACTGTAATAGGCCATTATGGTAGACAATTAACCTCTATTGCAGCATTCCAGGAAATATGAAACCTCCTTTGTGTTCTATTATACGATGGGCGGGAATCAGGTACCGATGCACACAAGGTGTGAGAGTCGGAGTTGGGGGTGAAGCTAAGAGGCAGATCAGCTCTACAGATATTTTACGCAGTGTGTGTGTACACCGGCGGTCCTAGCAACCAAGAGGGTCATCGGGGCGGGCGGGGAGAGAGGAGGCAGGCAGGCAATCCGGAGAATTGAAGGTAGAGCACAATACCGGCACTGGCTTCATCCCCAGGAGCCTCTCATGGGGCCCCCCACTGGTCCTGGGCCCTTGGGCAGAGCCCGAGTGCCCAATGGGTAAGTCTACCCCTGGTTCACACTACCAAGGGCCCTGAGTCAGAGGTGTAAGAAAGGCCTTCCTTATCTGCTACCAGGTACGTGATACTATCTCTAGACTCTTCAGGTCTTCCCTTAGCGCAGCGGGTTGATTGCTTCTGCCTATTACTGGATTCCGGTAATAAGAGCTTGAGGGACAATCACTGAGTTGTGACTCCGTATCAATCTCACAGGTTCTTACTCAGAGGTGTGATTTAAAAAGATACAAAATAATAATTTTCAATGTTCTACCCCTGATCCTCCAGGATCCTGCGCACACCGGCCCAACGCCACCAGATGGTTGTTCAGTCCTCTCCCGACTGCGTTCAGAAAGGCCACATTGAGCGGAATCCCAAACAAAGCGTAGAAGACACAAAAGATTTGTCCGGCCGTCGTACTGGGGTACAAATGTCCATAACCTGCAGAGGATAGGAAAACATCAGCAGCAAAACATTCCGAACATAAAATATTCACAGGGTGATGAGGAACACTTTGCAGAGAGCCGCCCTCAGATATTACCTCCAGCCTGATGTCAATACCCAGATAACCCGCTTATCCTGATATAAATGTGATCCTTCTGTTAGATCCTGATTGTTCTGGACTGTTGCATATCAGATGAGCCCTGTGACGGTGTTCACCGTCACTGGGAGTGAGGGACAGATACTTGGGGGACGCTGAGAGAATGTTTGGATGGCTTCAGATGGGACAGTAATATTTGTCAGCAATATCGCTCAGGGAATATGAAGATTTAATCCCACTCTACACTGTGAGACCTATAGCCCTTTGCCATGAAGTCTGATTCATTGACTGTCATTGGCAGTCTTGTCCTATTGTCTATCTATTGAGATGGAATGTGGATTGTGTTAAGTATGTCTGTCCCATTGTTAAATGTTAATGAGCCCACATTGTTCTGTCCAGATGGCTAGATAATTAGTTCAGGTTCTGTCCAGATGGCTAGATAATTAGTTCAGGTTCATTCTGTTTCTGTATACAATTTCATCTGCATAGGATAATGTAATCAGGCAACCCCTGACCTGCATGTAGTAATTTGATCAGGAGGGGGATGTGCTCATGTGTGTATAAATTGAGTGTGAAACTGTTCAATAAAGGAGAAGGTTCCAAAACTTGTACGAGCTAAGTTGTTGGCTAGCTTTGTATGGGGGGCAGCTGGGAAAATCTGGGATATATTTTCATGGCTGCAAGGAAGCCGTATACTGACGGAAGACCACAAGTACAGTGTGGGTCCGTTACAAGCCCCTACTGCAGCCTCTCACCTTGTGACTTGCTACAAAGGTACAATGTACCGTCTGATCACTGGGGGAGGGGAGACTGATACAATGCTTTATCCTCCATCTGCAAGGTTACAATGTACAGTCTGATCACTGGGGGAGGGGAGACTGAGGAAATGCTTCCTCCTCCATCTGCAAGGTTACAATGTACAGTCTGATCACTGGGGGAGGGGAGACTGAGGAAATGCTTCCTCCTGCCTGCAGCAGACTGGTGATATCATCTCAGCCTAGGCATAGCTTCTGGCTGCAGCTTGGGAATGGCTTTTTCAAGATAAAAGGTGGAGCTTTTCTGAAAAATTGCTGTATATTTCTAGGAATGTACTCTTATACATTTGTAAAGTTACAGAAAGGTCCATTTAAAGTCTTTAGATGTGGTGACTGCATTCCTTTTTTCTATGCCAGGCCTTTATTTCACCTGGTGATCCTGCCACTCACACACTTTCTGTCCTAGGGTGACAACACTCAATCCACCACTGTATCTATGGAGGAAACCATGGATGACACACAGGCTGAACTTCAAACGTGGCTACCTTCTTTTTTTTTTTACCTCCATAAATGGTGTAGAAGATTGGATTAGTCATTTACACAATAAAGATACGGATGTTTGTGGTTTCTTTTGCTCATAGGAAGTGCCAAGGACACTTGCATTTCTGACAGGATCAACAGTAAATATCAAAGGATCCTGTGAGCTCCTATGACCAATACTATTTCAATCAAGTCAGCTGCAAGCACTGATCACCATCTCATACTAAAGTGTATAGCGCCATAATAAAACAAACCTTAGTGCTGCGCTAAATAATATCATAAAAACAATCAAAAACTAATGAATAACAACAACAACTGCTAAAACCTCAGTTGTGACAAGTGTGTTATACCATAGATAACATGTGAAATAATACTACTTGTGATATAATCAGATGCTTCTTTAACCGGTTCCGGACCGGATTTACTGCGGCAGGGCGGCCCTCCTGCGTGAAACGACATAGACCTACGTCGGTCGCGCACCTGCCGCTAGGCGGCGCACTCCGGTCCCCACTCGGCAGTGGGGAAGCCGATGTAAGGGGAAGCCGGCTCCGATTGCCGCCGGGCACCCACGATCGCTCCCCGCTGATAGAGAAGGACGGTCGGCTGTTGTAAACACAGCTGACCGTTCTTCTCTCTGGAATGATCATATAGCTCCTGTGATCCTTCTATATAGGATCACAGGTCCCTATGATCATTTCACAAGCCACGCCCCCCCACAGTTAGAATCACTCCCCTAGGCTCACATTTAACCCTTTGATCACCCACAATGTTAACCCCTTCCCTGCCAGTGTCATTATTACAGTAACAGTGCCTATTTTTAGCACTGATTAATGTAGTAATGTCCAGAGTTGTATAAAGTACTCGAAACCCATACTTGAGTAAAAGTTCAAGTGCTCGATCAAAAAGTGACTTGAGTAGAAGTACTAAAGTATTCAACATTTTTTGTACTAAAGTATTGCAAGTAGTTTTTTAAAAAATGTTGCTACTCAAGTACTGAAAGTAAAAGTACCAGTAGTTTTAAAAAATAAAATTGCTACTCAAGTCTTGAAAGTAAAAGCACAAGTACTGTGTTATGTAGTTATTAAAGAAAGAAGTCAAAAGTTTGAACATCATATTGTTTTTTATTATTTTAAATGCAGCTTTTATTTATACATACAGTAGCATTTATTTTGGTATGCACTGATAATACACATGTTTTGAGCTTCATGAAACCTGCCATCTACTGTTCTGGCAGTGGTAATTTTTATAATTGTAACAAGTAACTATGCAGCACAAAAAATAATATCGGAGTAGAAGTATTGAAATCATTGAAAAAATGTAGTGAAGTAAAAGTGGAAGTAGAAGAAAAAAATTCTACTCTAGGAAAGTACAGATACCGCCTTTCGGTACTTAAGTACAGTAGTGAAGTAGTTCTACTTAGTTACTATACATCTCTGGTAATGTCACTGGTCCCCCCAAAAAGTGTCAAAAATGTCAGTTAGGGGTCCGATCTGTCCGCTGCAATGTCGCAGTCCCGCTAAAAATCGCAGATGGCCGCCATTACTATAAAAAAAAATGACATAAATCTTTCCCGTAGTTTGTAGACGCGATAACTTTTACGCAAACCAATCAAAAGATGCTTATTGGGATTTTTTATACCAAAAACATGTAGCAGAATACAAATTGGCCTAAAATGATGAAAAAATCTGATTTTTATTTTTTTATTGGGAATGTTTTAAAGCAGAAGTTTAAAAATGTTTTTTTTTTTTTTTTCAGAATTATCGTTATTTTTTTTTTTTTGTTTATAGTGCAAAAAATAAAAATCTCACAGGTGAGTAAATACCACCAAAAGAAAGCTCTACTTGTGGGGAAAAAAAATACATCAATTGTTATTTGGGTACAGTGCCGCACGACCGTGCAATTGTCAGTTAAAGTAATGCAGTGCCGTATCGCAAAAAATGGCCTGGTCATTAAGGGGGAAAAAAAAAGGAGGGGAGCACATGTATCTGTTGGAATGTGAATGTGGCCTGCAATACATAGGTAGAACCACTAGGGCACTCAAAGTCAGATTGAGAGAACATGTTAAAGCGGAGTTCCGGCCTATTTTGCAACTTTAGTGATTCCTGGAGTGCTCGCTATGCTGATCAACAATTGGGCATTTTCAATTTTTTTCGGGGGTCCCTTACCTTATTTTCAGGGAATTTTTGATTGTACTTCCTCCTTCTCCCCCCTCTGTGGCCGCGGCCACTGACATCACTTCTGCCTTTGCATTGCATCCTGGGAGCTGTTTGTCATCACTCCCAGGAGGCTGGAATCAGGAAGAACTCCCAGAACACTCCCTGCAATCAGGAAGAAGGACACAACAGATTACACTGTGGCATCAGATGCCCATGTCCAAGATGGCCGCGCCCAGACAGCGTTTTTAAAAGTAAGATTTTGCCTAAAATCCAATACTTTACACCTTGTAAGTATGAGAATAGCGGTTCTGTAAAGGGCGATGGATTAGTATTATGGGGGAATTTTTAGTTAAAAAAGGTATTTGAGGCCCGGAACTCCGCTTTAATATCAAAAAGGGTTTTAAATTCCATAGCTTATCAGATCATTTTAGAAAATATCACAACAAGGATCCAACTAAAATGACCTTCTGTGGCATAGACAAAATAGAAAGACACTGGAGGGGTACACATGAAGAGAGCTGTGTCACAGAATGAAACTAAATGGATACATTATTTATGTACTTCTACACCTCTGGGGCTCAATGTGGAGTTGGACATAAATTGCTTCATCAATAATTATTAAATAGTTAGGATTAAACACATTTATGACAGTTTAGCTATATTGAAGCATTCTTAGTTTACATGTTTTTTGACTTGTCAGTTCGTGGTGCCTCAAGTCAGGTATGGGATTTTAAAGTGGAGTTCCACCCTTTTTTTATACTTACCTCCATCTTCTCGCTCCGGGGCACCTGAAAAAGAAATGGATAATCGCATATTTTTTTTTTTTTTACTTACCTCGTAGCGAAGAAAAAATACTTACCTTACTTCCTTCTTCCTCCTTCCTCGGCCACAGCGAGTCGTCACTTCCTGGCTCTGCAATGATTCCTGGGAGCTGGACGTCATAGCTCCCAGGAATCATTGCGCCTGCACCGGCCCCGACGTCAGTTCCGGGTCGCGCGCGTCATCCCCTTCTAAACAGCTTCTGGGCATGCCCAGAAGCTGTAGAGGGATGACGCGCGCGACCCGGAAGTGACGTCGGGGCCGGCGCAGAGCATCGTGGGACCAAAGAAGGCGGAAGAAGACGCCGAAGAGGATCTCGCTGGCTTCAAGCTGCCCACATCTGAGATGGCAGCGCTGGACAAGACGTTTGCAAGGTAAGTATTTGTCCTAACAGGTAAGTGCAACCCGGGACAGATCAGAGGCTAGCCATTGTGGAATGTACTAGCCCTGACTGTCCCGGGGGTATTAAAAAAAAAAAAAAAAAATCCAGGGTGGAACTCCGCTTTAAGGGCAGGGGTGAACCAGATACACAAGGTAGTACAATTTATAAATGAATAATTAAAAATTTATTGCATATAAAGTTATATACATAATTGCAGGTGAATAAATGGGTAAAGTCCCATTGTGGTGGTGAAGAGGAAAAATAAGTTGTGTTAACCGTGAAATAAGTGACTTGAAAGAACAGAATAAATGATAATAGGTCCTGTTCTGCTGTTCCTCATATCCAAGGTTGGGAATGATTGCAGAGAACGGGCCTGATCGTTATTTCCGACATGTTTCGGCCTATGGCGGCCTTTATCAAGGATTTACTACCGATTCTAAGGGTAAGTAAATAAAATAAAAAATGAAATAAATGTCAGTGGTAACGATATTTAGCTGTAATAAACTTAATGTTCATAAAGTTGTGATGGTACATACATGTTTTTTTGTCCAATTCCCGGAGTATTGTTTACCCGGAATTTCTCAGGGAGCTGCAGGAACAGTGCTGCATAGGGTGAGAGGATATATGGTGGTTGAAATATGCAAGGCTAAGCAGATTAGGGGTACTGGTAATATAAAAAATAAATATTATTACTTCTTGGGCCACACTTTTGGGTCCAAAGGTACAATGTGGCTGGGATTAGTGGGAGTCCACATCGATGTAGGTCATCTGTAGTAAAATGGAAATTATGGGGCTATTGAGAATAGTACATCATGGATTGTGAGATGTAAAATTTTAGAAGATTCGAATGCAGAGTAAAATTAAGTAGTTAGACTTGGTCAGAAGATATATCATAATCTTCTCCAGGTCTATACTTACACTTGCTGATGCATGGTTCAGTGAGGTATTGCAGCACGTTGTCTCCAGGTCCTCTCCTCTCTTTGTCCGGGAGAGAATGAGGACTCGGAGATGTTCCCCGGCCTTTTAAAGGCTGTCGCGCATGCGCAGTAGTGCGCTGCGTGACGCCAAAGAGCAGTGTTCGTGGTCTGGCATGAGATGCGCCTGCGCAATGCAAAGGCTGCATCCCTTGTGACCGTGCGGACGTGCCCAGACGGCCGCCGACACGGAGTAAAAGCCGGCATCCCCGATAGGGATAGTGGAAGGTCAGAGACCGACCGATCGGCTTTAGAGTGCCCCTGATCCAGGGAGGATTCGGGGCTTACCGTGCCGGGAGTTCCCGGAGTGTGAGGGGTAAAACAAAAAGGGAACTTGGACTAACAGTCTTGTATTAGAGGTGATGCACTGCATGAAGTGTAATCACCTTGGTATACAGTAGCGCAATATTGAATAAACATAAACAAATACAATTTAAGGCATAAGTAATAATAATAACTTGAGGCACCACGAACTGACATACTATAACCCTGGGATGGTGGCAGAAACTACTTTCTTCATCCAGTTCTGATCCAAAAAACTTATTTTTTCAACCATGTTTTTTGATTTAACGTGTCCTTTTTTGAATTCATGGTTATATACAGTATATATATATATTTTTAATATACAGCATCGCACAAATATTTTATTCTATCTTTTCATGTGACAACGCTGAAGAAATGACACTTTGCTACAATGTAAAGTAGTGAGTGTACAGCTTGTATAACAGTGTAAATTTGCTGTCCCCTCAAAATAACTCAACACACAGCCATTAATGTCTAAACCACTGGCAACAAAAATGAGTACACCCCTAAGTGACAATGTCCAAATTGGGCCCAATTAGCCATTTTCCCTCCCCGGTGTCATGTGACTCGTTAGTGTTACAAGGTCTCAGGTGTGAATGGGGAGCAGGTTTGTTAAATTTGGTGTTATCGCTCTCACTCTCTCATACTGGTCACTGGAAGTTCAACATGGCACCTCAAGGCAAAGAACTCTCTGAGGATCTGAAAATAGAATTGTTAAAACATTAAGATGGCCTAGGCTGTAAGAAGATTGCCAAGACCCTGAAACTGAGCTGCAGCACAATGGCTAAGACCATACAGCGGTTCCACTCAGAACAGGCCTTGCCATGGTCGACCAAAGAAGTTGAGTGCACGTGCTCAGCGTCATATCCAGAGGTTGTCTTTGGAAAATAGACGTATGAGTGCTGCCAGCATTGCTGCAGAGGTTGAAGGGGTGGGGGTCAGCCTGTCAGTGCTCAGACCATACGCCGCACACTGCATCATATTGGTCTGCATGGCTGTCATCCCAGAAGGAAGCCTCTTCTAAAGATGATGCACAAGAAAGCCTCCAAACAGTTTGCTGAAGACAAGCAGACTAAGGACATGGATTACTGGAACCATCTCCTGTGGTCTGATGAGACCAAGATAAACTTATTTGGTTTAGATGGTGTCAAGCGCGTGTGTGGGGGCAACCAGGTGAGAAGTACAAACACAAGTGTGTCTTCCTACAGTCAAGCATGGTGGTGGGAGTGTCATGGTCTGGGGCTGCATAAGTGCTGCCGGCAATGGGGATCTACAGATCATTGAGGGAACCATGAATGCCAACACGTACTGTGACATACTGAAGCAGAGCATGATCCCCTCCCTTCAGAGACTGGGCCGCAGGGCAATATTCCAACATGATAACGACCCCAAACACCTCCAAGACGGCCACTGCCTTGCTAAAGAAGCTGAGGGTAAAGGTGATGGACTGGCCAAGCATGTCTCCAGACCTAAACCCTATTGAGCATCTGTGGGGCAGTGGTACCATTTTAAGGATTTGCTATCTTGCATAGACTCTTTGGTTTGTACTTTTTCTGTTTTTTGACCAATAAAGTTTATATATAGATTATTTTTTTATTTTTTGAAGCCCGGTGAGTGTTTGGTTATTTTCGTTATTTGGATTGGTTGGGTGGTTGAGTATTAAATCAGGTTTTTTTTAATCTCAGTGTTTCCTATTGGCCCCTTACCAGTATACTACCACCCCTTTTTCTGCGGCGTCTTTCACGTTTTTCACACATTTATGTGTCATTAGGGATAGATCTTTGAGTACCTATCTTTATTTTTTTCTCTGGATGGGACTTTACACTCAGTTTAAGTCAACACAGCGCCATATTGGACCTGGAACTTAATAATGGTGCAGAGAAGGGCACCCAAACTGATAAGAGGCATGGAGGAGCTCCGCTATGAGGAGAGATTAGAGGAACTGAATGTATTCTCTCTTGAGGTAGGATATGATCTCCATGTATAAATACATAAGGGGGGGATATGATCACCATGTATAAATACATAAGGGGGGATATGATCTCCATGTATAAATACATAAGGGGGGATATGATCACCATGTATAAATACAAAAGGGGGATATGATCTCCATGTATAAATACATAAGGGGGGGATATGATCTCCATGTATAAATACATAAGGGGGATATGATCACCATGTATAAATACATAAGGGGGGATATGATCACCATGTATAAATACATAAGGGGGGATATGATCACCATGTATAAATACATAAGGGGGGGATATGATCTCCATGTATAAATACATAAGGGGGGGATATGATCTCCATGTATAAATACATAAGGGGGGATATGATCACCATGTATAAATACATAAGGGGGATATGATCACCATGTATAAATACATAAGGGGGGATATGATCACCATGTATAAATACATAAGGGGGGATATGATCTCCATGTATAAATACATAAGGGGGGATATGATCTCCATGTATAAATACATAAGGGGGGATATGATCACCATGTATAAATACATAAGGGGGGATATGATCACCATGTATAAATACATAAGGGGGGATATGATCACCATGTATAAATACATAAGGGGGGATATGATCACCATGTATAAATACATAAGGGGGGATATGATCTCCATGTATAAATACATAAGGGGGGATATGATCTCCATGTATAAATACATGAGGGGGGGTATGATCTCCATGTATAAATACATAAGGGGGATATGATCACCATGTATAAATACATAAGGGGGGATATGATCACCATGTATAAATACATAAGGGGGATATGATCACCATGTATAAATACATAAGGGGGGATATGATCACCATGTATAAATACATAAGGGGGGGATATGATCTCCGTGTATAAATATATAAGGGGGGATATGATCACCATCTATAAATACATAAGGGGGGATATGATCACCATGTATAAATACATAAGGGGGGATATGATCACCATGTATAAATACATAAGGGGGGATATAATCTCCATGTATAAATACATAAGGGGGGATATGATCTCCATCTATAAATACATAAGGGGGGGGGGTATGATCTTCATGTATAAATACATAAGGGGGGATATGATCCCCCATATATAAATACATAAGGGGGGATATGATATCCATGTATAAATATATAAGGGGGGATATGATCTTCATGTATAAATATATAAGGGGGATATGATCACCATGTATAAATACATAAGGGGGGATATGATCTCCATGTATAAATACATAAGGGGGGAAATGATCACCATGTATAAATACATAAGGGGGGATATGATCACTATGTATAAATACATAAGGGGGGATATGATCTTCATGTATAAATATATAAGGGGGATATGATCACCATGTATAAATACATAAGGGGGGGATATGATCTCCATATATAAATACATAAGGGGGATATGATCTCCATGTATAAATACATAAGGGGGGATATGATCACCATGTATAAATACATAAGGGGGGATATGATCACCATGTATAAATACATAAGGGGGGGATATGATCACCATGTATAAATACATAAGGGGGGATATGATCTCCATGTATAACTACATAAGGGGGGATATGATCTCCATGTATAAATACATAAGGGGGGATATGATCTCTATGTATAAATACATAAGAGGGGATATGATCTCCATGTATAAATACATAAGGGGGGATATGATCACCATGTATAAATACATAAGGGGGGATATGATCACCATGTATAAATACATAAGGGGGGATATGATCACCATGTATAAATACATAAGGGGGGATATGATCTCCATCTATAAATACATAAGGGGGGATATGATCTCCATGTATAAATACATAAGGGGGGATATGATCACCATGTATAAATACATAAGGGGGGGATATGATCTCCATGTATAAATACATAAGGGGGGATATGATCACCATGTATAAATACATAAGGGGGGATATGATCTCCATGTATAAATACATAAGGGGGGAAATTATCACCATGTATAAATACATAAGGGGGGATATGATCACCATGTATAAATACATAAGGGGGGATATGATCTCCATGTATAAATACATAAGGGGGGATATGATCTCTGTGTATAAATATATAAGGGGGAATATGATCACCATCTATAAATACATAAGGGGGGATATGATCACCATGTATAAATACATAAGGGGGGATATGATCTCCATGTATAAATACATAAGGGGGGATATGATCACCATGTATAAATACATAAGGGGGATATGATCTCCATGTATAAATACATGAGGGGGGTATGATCTCCATGTATAAATACATAAGGGGGATATGATCACCATGTATAAATACATAAGGGGGGATATGATCACCATGTATAAATACATAAGGGGGGGTATGATCTCCGTGTATAAATATATAAGGGGGGATATGATCACCATCTATAAATACATAAGGGGGGATATGATCACCATGTATAAATACATAAGGGGGGATATGTTCACCATGTATAAATACATAAGGGGGGATATAATCTCCATGTATAAATACATAAGGGGGGATATGATCTCCATCTATAAATACATAAGGGGGGGTATGATCTTCACGTATAAATACATAAGGGGGGATATGATCCCCCATATATAAATACATAAGGGGGGATATGATATCCATGTATAAATATATAAGGGGGGGATATGATCTTCATGTATAAATATATAAGGGGGATATGATCACCATGTATAAATACATAAGGGGGGATATGATCTCCATGTATAAATACATAAGGGGGGAAATGATCACCATGTATAAATACATAAGGGGGGATATGATCACCATGTATAAATACATAAGGGGGATATGATCTTCATGTATAAATATATAAGGGGGATATGATCACCATGTATAAATACATAAGGGGGGGATATGATCTCCATATATAAATACATAAGGGGGGATATGATCATCATGTATAAATACATAAGGCGGGATATGATCACCATGTATAAATACATAAGGGGGGATATGATGTCCATGTATAAATACATAAGGGGGGATATGATGTCCATGTATAAATACATAAGGGGGGATATGATCACCATGTATAAATACATAAGGGGAGATATGATATTCAGGTCCATATAGTGAACTCGGGGTAGAGTTATTCACTTTAAGGTCATCACAGAGGACAAGAAGACACTTTTTACGTCTGGAGGAAAGAGATTCTTCACAGTAAAAGCTGGGAATATGTGGAACAGACCAGTGTTAATTTTGGCAGCAAATTTCAATTTAGTTTTAGTCTTAGTCTTAGGAATAAAATGGCATTTTAGTTTTAGTCCCATTTTAGTCTTCTGCAAGTGTTTTAGTTTTAGTCGTATTTAGTCGACTAAAACGTCCTACATATTAGTCGACTAAAACTCATTTTAGTCGACTAAAACTCATTTTAGTCATCTATAATCAAATGGGTGTAGTTCAATTGTAATTTGTAATGCATTATTTAAGCATTTCTCTACAATTTCCAAACTCATTATATACTACTGCTGGTCCTGGAGTGAAAAATATAATATGTTATTTATGGTACTAAGCTTTGAGCATGCACCAGTGTTAATTTTGGCAGCAAATTTCGATTTAGTTTTAGTTATAGTCTTTTGACTAAAATGCCATTTTAGTTTTAGTCGTATTTTAGTCTTAAGACTAAAATGCCATTTTAGTTTTAGTCGTATTTTAGTCATCTGAATTGTGTTAGTCGACGAAAACGTTTTAGTCGGTTTTAGTCGACGAAATTAACACTGGAATAGACTCCCTCCAGAGGTGATTCTGGCCAGCTCAGTAGATTGCTTTAAAAAAGTCCTGGATTCTTTCCTAAATGTACATAATATAACTGGGTACTAATATTTATAGGTAAAGTTGATCCAGGGAATATCCGATGACCTCTTGGGGGATCAGGAAGGAAATTTTCCCCGCTGGAGATAATTGGGTTATGCTTTATTGGGGTTTTTCTGACTTGGATCAACTGTGGACCCCTGGATCAACTGTGGGTATAACAGAAAACTGAATATCAAATACCGCAATCTACTTGCCTGACAAGCTCCAAGCTCCATGTCAGCCTACCACTGAGTATGCTCCGCCCATACCCCCACCTGCAGGACCTAACTCATAAACTTGACTCCCTCCCTCAGGCCGGCGTTCTATGACTTGATTTCTGCACCTGGGTGGGAGTCTGTGCTGACATGGAGCTCGTCAGGAAAGGAAAATTGTGGTAAGTATTTTAAATTTTCCATTTTCCTGACAGCTCAATATCAGCCTACCACTGGGAAGTGGGAACTAACTAGCTAACCAGGGTGGGATAATGCGGAAACAAAATATTGTTAATCATGGCCTCTAGCTAACGAGATAACCGTTTTGCCAAAATTAACAGTTGTCAATAATGAAGGATCTATGTGATAATGAGAAATAAAGGTTTGTATGGATTGCCGGCTTGCAAATTGACTTAATTTAGTCACTATAGGTGGCTGCCCAGGAGGTTGAGACGCTTCTTGTGGAGCGCCCTGTTATTTTTTCTGAAGGGCCAACCCCCTATTCTTATATGAAAGGGAGATTACTTTCACAATCCAAGAAGCAATCACTCTGTTTGAAGCTCTGGCCCCCTTGCGTGAACCTCTGGAACCACAAACAGGCAATCTGATGCCCTGAAAATTGGGTGTCTTCCCAACAACCAAAAGACTAACTTTTTGTCCATCTTCCAGGTGAAAAGTAGGCAACACGATTTCTTGAGGCCACTTTTGGAATAGAATCCAGCATCGAGAGCAGATTAACTCTGTCTGCCAGGAAGGACTTTTTACCCTAGAGCAGCCAACTCAAACTCTCCTAGCTGAGGCTACTCCAGTGGTGGTTGGTGCTCCATGCACCGGCAGGGGGGGCCTTAGACGGACCACACCATAGCCCCCCCCCCCCCGGACCACACCAGCCCACACACCATACCCCGGCCGCCAGCTCACTCACTGTGAACATGAGGAGGGCAGGCAGGCAGCAGCTGCGGTGGCGGCAGAAGCGGCGGCGGCTTCTCCTCAGTCTCCTGCATCTCCTCCCTCCTCCTCCTCCTTGGCCAATGGCATGGCTTCTCCTTTTGGCCAATCAGGAAACGGGTCTCAGGACCCACTTCCTAATTGGCCAGGAGGAGAATCCGTGTGACAATAGCGAATATTCATTTGCTATTGTCACACAACTGCCTCTGGCTCTAATCACGTGCTTAAAAAAAAAAAACCCATTGGAATCCATGCATCCGTGCCTGCATGTAGATTAGGGGGCTGGACACATGGCTAGGGCCGCCACTGTGCCCCCCAATGGACGGGCCGCCACTGGGCTACTCGCACCAGAAAAGCTGGTAACTCCATCATGGATTTTTGAAGCAGACAGGTAATTGAGTACTATTGTGAGGTCCCATGTACAAGCGTTGGGGGTCTAGGAGACCTTAGCTTTACTACGGCCTTAAGAATTAGAAAATCAGAGGTCCACTGCATCCCGCTAAGGGCTGACGTGGAAGAGATGTGACTTTTGAGTGTACTTGCGCCCGGTCTATGTCGAGACCTCTTTGAAGAAAATCGAGGACATGACAAACTTTTAAGTTTTCTCCAGGGAAGCAAGAGCTTGCTATGGGGGCACCCGAGCCGAGTCACAGCTCAGTGTGCCCAATCAGACATGGAGCCACGGCTCGGCCCGCCACTTTTCTCTCCTCATTGGCTCACTGACTTTGACAGCTGTAGGAGACAGTGGCCATTGTGAGACAATAGCGCCATGCTGCTGTCTCAGCCAATGATGAGGGATGAGTCTCCCTAGATGGACCTCAGGTAAGTTTTAGGGGAGCTGCTACAAACAGAAGGCTTTTTATCTTAATGCATAGAATGCACCTTCTGCCTTTACAACCCTACCACAGAACCACCTCTTCCTGGCTCAGTAAAAGATTGCCCCTTCCCAGCTGAAGTAATCCATAGCCTAGCGTACAACAGGTCACTAGGAGGGGGGTAGTCTTGTGCTGACTGCTGACATGAGGATAGACCAGGAAAGGAAAATTACGGTAAGTATCTCATAACAATTTTCTGTTTTTCTGGCACACCTTACGTCAGCACACAATGGTAGCATATCCGAATCAATGGACTAGGAGAAAACAAATAAAAAGACACACGGACAATCAGAGAAAAGCCAAAAGGCAAAAAGAATTTAATAGTTCTTAATAGAACTTCAGCTAGCCGTCTTACATATATCTTCCACCTAAATCTTTGCATAACTGCCCTAAAGGATGCCACCCCTCTAGTCAAATGAGCCTACTGCTGTTTCGGAGCAGAAAGGTCTACTTCTTGGTTCTGTATATGAAGGTTACATTGTGGAAGGTTCTGCATATGGAGGTTAAATTGTGGAAGGTTCTGCATATGGAGGTTACATTGTGGAAGGTTCTGTATATGGAGGTTATATTGTATAAGGCTCTGTATATGGAGGTTGCATTGTAGACTGTTCTGTATATGGAGGTTATATTTAAGAAGGTTTTGTGTATAGAAATTTTCATTGTATTTATTTTATTTTTATTTTTTCCAACCTTATTATGTAACTTTGAGAAGCATTGCACCTCCAGACTCCCATTATCTGCACTACTGTATCTTGTTGGGGGGAGCGCCATTGTCCAGTTCCCAGACGTAGGGCATAAACAATACAGCATGTGAAGTTTCGGAGATGTGCTCTATATTGGGACTAGCACTGCTACAGCAAGACCGAGCCATGACAGGACGGGTCAGTACTATTAGGTTCCATTTAAAATTAAGAGATGAGAGAGGTTCAATGCATGACAGGTTAGAGAGGTTCAATGCATGACAGGTGAGAGAGGTTCAATGCATGACAGGTGATAGAGGTTCAATGCATGACAGGTGAGAGAGGTTCAATGCATGACAGGGGAGAGAGGTTCAATGTATGACAGGGGAGAGAGGTTCAATGCATAACAGGTAAGAGAAGTTCAATGCATGACAGACGAGAGAGGTTTAGTGCATGACAGGCGAAAGAGGTTCAGTGCATGACAGGTGAGAGGTTCAATGCATGACATGTAAGAGAGGTTTCAATGCATGACAGATGAGAGAGGTTCAATGCATGACAGACGTGAGAGGTTCAATGCATGACAGGTGAGAGAGGTTCAATGCATGACAGGTAAGAGAGGTTCAATGCATGACAGGCGAGAGAGGTTCAATGCATGACAGGCGAGAGAGGTCCAATGCATGACAAGTGAGAGAGGTTCAATGCATGACAGGTGAGAGATGTTCAATGCATGACAGGTGAGAGAGGTTCAATGCATGACAGGGGAGAGAGGTTCAATGCATGACAGGTGAGAGAGGTTCAATGCATGACAGGTGAGAGAGGTTCAATGCATGACAGGGGAGAGAGGTTTAATGTATGACAGGTGAGAGAGGTTCAATGCATGACAGGCAAGAGATGTTCAATGCATGACAGGTGAGAGAGGTTCAATGCATGACAGGTGAGAGAGGTCCAATGCATGATAAGTGAGAGAGGTTCAATGCATGACAGGTGAGAGAAGTTCAATGCATGACAGGCAAGAGATGTTCAATGCATGACAGGTAAGAGATGTTCAATGCATGACAGGTGAGAGAGGTTCAATGCATGACAGGGGAGAGAGGTTTAATGCATGACAGGTGAGAGAGGTTCAATACATGACAGGTGAGAAAGGTTTAATGTATTACAGGTGAGAGAGGTTCAATGCATGACAGACAAGAGAGGTTCAATGCATGACAGGTAAGAGAGGTTCAATGCATGACAGGTAAGAGAGGTTCAATGCATGACAGGTAAGAGAGGTTCAATGCATGACAGGCGAGAGAGGTTCAATGCATGACAGGCGAGAGAGGTCCAATGCATGATAAGTGAGAGAGGTTCAATGCATGACAGGTGAGAGAAGTTCAATGCATGACAGGTAAGAGATGTTCAATGCATGACAGGTGAGAGAGGTTCAATGCATGACAGGGGAGAGAGGTTCAATGCATGACAGGTGAGAGAGGTTCAATGCATGACAGGTGAGAGAGGTTCAATGCATGACAGGGGAGAGAGGTTTAATGTATGACAGGTGAGAGAGGTTCAATGCATGACAGGCAAGAGATGTTCAATGCATGACAGGTGAGAGAGGTTCAATGCATGACAGGTGAGAGAGGTCCAATGCATGATAAGTGAGAGAGGTTCAATGCATGACAGGTGAGAGAAGTTCAATGCATGACAGGCAAGAGATGTTCAATGCATGACAGGTAAGAGATGTTCAATGCATGACAGGTGAGAGAGGTTCAATGCATGACAGGGGAGAGAGGTTTAATGCATGACAGGTGAGAGAGGTTCAATACATGACAGGTGAGAAAGGTTTAATGTATTACAGGTGAGAGAGGTTCAATGCATGACAGACAAGAGAGGTTCAATGCATGACAGGTAAGAGAGGTTCAATGCATGACAGGTGAGAGAGGTTCAATACATGACAGGTAAGAGAGGTTCAATGCATGACAGGTAAGAGAGGTTCAATGTATGATAAGTGAGAGAGGTTCAATGCATGACAGGTGAGAGAGGTTCAATGCATGACAGTTGAGAGAGGTTCAGTGCATGACAGGTGAGAGAGGTTCAATGCCTGACACAATGAGAGAGGTTCAATGCATGAAAGGTGAGAGAGGTTCAATGCATGACAGGCGAGAGAGGTTCAATGCATGACAGGGGAGAGATGTTCAATGCATGACAGGTGAGAGAGGTTCAATGCATGACAGGCGAGAGAGGTTCAATGCATGACAGGTAAGAGAGGTTTAATGCCTGACAGGCAAGAGAGGTTCAATGCATGACAAGTGAGAGAGGTTCAATGCATAACAGGTAAGAGAGGTTCAATACATGACAGGTGAGAAAGGTTTAATGTATTACAGGTGAGAGAGGTTCAATGCATGACAGACAAGAGAGGTTTAATGTATTACAGGTGAGAGAGGTTCAATGCATGACAGACAAGAGTGGTTCAATGCATGACAGGTGGGAGAGGTTTAATGTATGACAGGTGAGAGAGGTTCAATACATGACAGGTAAGAGAGGTTCAATGCATGACAGGTAAGAGAGGTTCAATGTATGATAAGTGAGAGAGGTTCAATGCATGACAGGTGAGAGAGGTTCAATGCATGACAGTTGAGAGAGGTTCAGTGCATGACAGGTGAGAGAGGTTCAATGCCTGACACAATGAGAGAGGTTCAATGCATGAAAGGTGAGAGAGGTTCAATGCATGACAGGTGAGAGAGGTTTAATGCATGACAGGCAAGAGAGGTTCAATGCATGACAGGTGAGAGAGGTTCAATGCATGACAGGTGAGAGAGGTTCAGAGCATGACAGGTGAGAGAGGTTCAATGCCTGACACAATGAGAGAGGTTCAATGCATGAAAGGCAAGAGAGGTTCAATGCATGACAGGTGAGAGAGGTTCAATGCATGACAGGTGAGAGAGGTTCAGAGCATGACAGGAGAGAGAGGTTCAATGCATGACAGGAGAGAGAGGTCCAATGCATGACAGGTGAGAGAGGTTCAAAGCATGACAGGAGAGAGAGGTTCAATGCATGACAGGTGAGAGAGGTTCAATGCATGACAGGTGAGAGAGGTTCAGAGCATGACAGGAGAGAGAGGTCCAATGCATGACAGGTAAGAGAGGTTCAATGTATGACAGGCGAGGGGGGTTCAATGCATGACAGGCGAGAGAGGTTCAATGCATGACAGGTGAGGGGGGTTCAATGCATGACAGGTAAGAGAGGTTCAATGCATGACAGGTGAGAGAGGTTCAATGCATGACAGGAGAGAGAGGTCCAATGCATGACAGGTGAGAGAGGTTCAATGCATGACAGGTGAGAGAGGTTCAATGCATGACAGGCGAGAGAGGTTCAATTCATGACAGGCGAGAGAGGTTCAATGCATGACAGGCGAGGGGGGTTCAATGCATGACAGGTGAGGGGGGTTCAATGCATGACAGGTAAGAGAGGTTCAATGCATGACAGGTGAGAGAGGTTCAATGCATGACAGGTGAGAGAGGTTCAATGCATGACAGGTAAGAGAGGTTCAATGCATGACAGGTGAGAGAGGTTCAATGCATGACAGGTAAGAGAGGTTCAATGCATGACAGGTGAGAGAGGTTCAATGCATGACAGGTGAGAGGGGTTCAATGCATGACAGGTAAGAGAGGTTCAATGCATGACAGGTGAGAGAGGTTCAATGCATGACAGGTGAGAGAGGTTCAATCCATGACAGGTTATAGATACTTTATTGTCATTGCAATGCAAGTTACAATGAAGTTCTATAATTTGATTTTTCTGTAGCTCTGCTTTAAGGCTAGCTTCAGGCATATGCTGGATGGCCACTAAAATGCTGACCCCCCCCCCACACTTCCATCACCCCAACCACCACCACCCCCCTACCAACACCAACACCCCCTATCAATACTACTACCCCCCTATTAACACCACCACCATCCTCCTACCAACACCACCACCATCCTCCTACCAACACCACCACCATCCTCCTACCAACACCACCACCATCCTCCTACCAACACCACCATCCTCCTACCAACACCACCACTCCCCTACCAACATCACCACCATCCTCCTACCAACACCACCACCCCCCTACCAACACCACCAACCCTCTATCAACACTACCACCATCCTCCTATCAACACTACCATCATCCTCCTACCAACACCACCACCATCCTCTTACCAACACCACCATCCTCCTTCTACCATCTTCACATACTCATCTTCCATCTTCCATTCAGCAACTAGGAGGAGGAAGTATGAGATGGTGAAGATTTGGAGCTTACACTGGGCTAAGAACCTTCCCGGCTCCAATGTAACAGAACCTGGTGTCTAAGTAGACAATGGCCCCCCTTCCTCCCATGTGGTCAAAAGATATGACCAGATGCTACCCCATACCCAGAATAATTGGGTATTTCCCTTGGCAGGGTAGTGAAGGGGAGGTGAGTATGTACAGCTGCAGGGGCCACCATTAAAGTGCTAATTTTACAGGTTTAGTTTTACTTTTCATGGCTCTCCAGCTGTGATCTTACCTATGGTAGTGATGACGGTCCCAGCGAAGAAGAAGGAGTTACTGAAGTCCCAGTTGCTGGGGTTGCTGGCATTCCCTTTGGGGTTCAGTCCTTTCTCCCAGGCCTCTGTGATGATCTGTGTAAATGAGAATTAGTGTTAGAAACAGCAGAGGAGGGCGCAGGCTTCCTCCAAATGAAGTCGGGTTTACACTGTCATCTTCCTCTGGGAGTATTTTACAAACTGTGCAAGCTTGTATGTATGAGATCAGTCTTTGTATTATTAATATTATTATTATATAGGATTTATATAGCACTGACAGTTTACACAGCGCTTTACAACTTGAGGGTAGACAGAAACAACTGCAATACAATTTATTACAGTAGGAATCACAGAGCCCTGCTCGTTAGAGCTATATTATCTACTGTGGGGTTATTTTTTTTTTTTTTTTGGGGGGGGGGGGGGAGTATTGGGGCAGGCAGGGTGGTAGGGGGGGGACTCTTTTTATGGAGTTAAAATTACAACTTAGGGAATACATTTTTCCCCAGTCCACCTGCACCAGCTGTAAGCTCCTTTTCATATCTGCTATACAAATAAAACATTACACACAACAGGTATAGGAGTCAGAGCAGTGACCCCTCCAGCGGCGGCCACTCCATATAGGGGTGCAGCCCCCTAATTTCCATGCGCCCGACCTCTAATCTCCATGCGGGGCACCGGATGCGTTGGATTTCTATGTTTTTTTTAGAAGCATGTGATTGGAGCCTGAGGCTTTAATTGGCTTCATAAAGGTTGGGCTCGGGGCGCAGTGCCCACCCACTTTACAGAATCAACATTCACTATTATCTTTCTGCTTCTCCTCCCAGCCAATCAGGAAGCGGGTCTTAGATCAGCTGGGAGGAGAAGCGACTGGATTGGCCAGGAGGAAGCCGCTCGCGACCTGGGTGGGGTAAGTGCAGGGCTGGTGGGCAGGCCTGGCGGGTATAGGCAGACTTTGGACATATTGGGGTGGGGGGGACTGGGACTAATTCAATGCTTAGACTGGGAGCTGAGCATTGTCACAGGCTGGTAATGTAAGAGACTAAGAGAGAGGAAGAAAAGGGGGAAGGATCGGGAGAGAATTGCACACAACTCGGAGACTGGTGTGGGAAGGGAAAAGAAAGCTCTAGAGCTGACCAGAAGGAAGAAGAACTCCTCTATTCAGCACATTCTGCTCAGACTGCTCACCACTGGATGCCACTACTTCATCAGGATGGAGTGCAGGAAAAAAGAGGGGCGATGGAGGAGTGCAGGCACATAGAAGATCTCCTCCTCTAGGCAGTTTGTGGATCTATTTCACATTCCTCGTGTGTTTGGAGCACTAGTGGTGGAAAAGTTGTAAGGAATTTTTAATTCAACCCAATAAAACTTTCTCTGGTGTGTACAAAATTGTGGTGGGCAGGCTGGCTGGCTGGTTGGCGAGTTGGGGGGGGGGGTTGTTTTCTGCCCCCCCCCCCAAAATGGAGCACCAATCACCACTTGACCCCTCCCTTATTGGACAAGATCAGTCTGAGGTTTTCGGTCAGAAAAAGGAAGCCTTAAAGCAGGCTGCTTCCACTGAGCCATAGTGCTCTGGGAATCCTTTGTTGCACTTTTGTACTTAATGTTTATTTGTTAGACTAAGAATGTAAACATATAAAAAACAAAAATAGGTATAAATCACCAGTTTAAAATCTTCAAAACTTTACAAAAATAAAATTAAACTGACCCTAAATTATTTAAAGTAACTTCGATTTGTCAAGTTATACACAGCTGGTTTGGATTAAAAAAACAAAAAGATTTGCACAGCTACAGTGCTTGTCCCCTGCATGTAAGATGTGACAATTTTCACAGCACTGATAGAGTACCAGTACTGGGATCACAGCAGGAGTACAGAATACTTTTTACTGCAGATCCTCAAATGTGTTGCACCTGATATTGTGTACATAATGCCCATTAGGACTGTATGATGGGGAGATGGGTCAGACCCTTCACCAACAAACTAACCTTTATGGATTCACAATTAACAACATAAAAACAGATGTTCCTGTAGCAAGGGGAGGCTGAAATGGGAATGTAAGTTCATACAAAAATTCAAAACTCTGAACCAGAAATTATCAAGCAAGGTTCCTCCAGATGCTGGTGGGGGGTTCATTGAGCTGTGGCTGGTTGATCTCCCATCTGATGGTGTCTGCATAGTTCCAGGTCCAAGACCACTTGGCAGAACCAGCATCATGGCACCAATCATTTCAGCTGTCTGTAAGGATGGTATTTTGACCACCACTGTAGGAGGCATTCTTCTCACTGACCACCAATGAAAGAAACATTTTTTTCACTGACCACCAATGTAAGGGGCATTCTTCTCACTGACCACCAATGTAAGGGGCATTCTTCTCACTGACCACCAATGTAAGGAATATTCTTCTCACTGACCACCAATGTAAGTAACATTCTATCCACTGGCCACCAATGTAAGGAGCATTCTTCTCACTGACCACCAATGTAAGGAGCATTCTTCTCACTGACCACCAATGTAAGTAACATTCTATCCACTGGCCACCAATGTAAGGAGCATTCTTCTCACTGACCACCAATGTAAGGAACATTCTTCCCACTGACCACCAATGTAAGGAACATTCTTTCCACTGACAACCAATGTTAGGGGCATTCTATCCACTGACCACCAATGTTAGGGGCATTCTATCCACTGACCACCAATGTAAGGAGCATTCTTCCCACTGACCACCAATGTAAAGAGCATTCTTTCCACTGACCACCAATGTTAGGGGCATTCTATCCACTGACCACCAATGTAAGGAGCATTCTTCCCACTGATCACCAATGTAGGGAGAATTCTTCCCATTGACCACCAATGTAGGGGGCATTCTAACCACTAAGCACCAATGTAGGGACAAGCTTCGCACTGGCTGCCAATGTAAGGAGCATTCTTCCTAGTACGGACCTCCAATGAACTGGTCTTAGAAGGGGTTCCTCAAGACCTGAAAGTTTTTTTAAGGGCTTCTCTGGGGTAAAAAGATTGAGAAAGTCTGCTCTAGATGATGGTCTGAATATGGTCAAGAATTTGATGAGCCACAATGACTGTACTTACATTTCTGACCTCTGACAGGACAGTAGAACCATATTACTGACCTCTGATAATAAAGCCCCTTTCTCTCAAGCCTGTGATCAAAGGTATATGGACATTTCAAAAGAATTCTCATCCTCATGGAGGCAACAAGCTTACGATAGTTTACGACAGGGATCCTAAAACTACGGCCCTCCAACTATTGCGGAACTACACATCCCATGAGGCTTTGTAAAACTGTGACGTGCACAGACATGACTAGGCATGATGGGAATTGAAGTTCTTGAACAACTGGAGGGCCATAGTTTGAAGACCCTTGGTTTACGATAACTATTGCTATTCAAACGTTTCAAGAAAATTTTTTGTATCTCATTAATGGTCATACTTCATTGCTTCTCTGGTATTGTGAGAGGATTGTGCTTGGACTTCCTAATCCCCTGAGTCTACTACTCCAATAACACATCTGAACTCTGATACTTATCTATAAAGCCTATAACTTCTTAAAACAATAAAAAAAATTGTTAATCAAAGCATTTGATAGGACTATTATAGACTTGACAGTTTCACATGAAAATTCTAAGTTCGATTTCAGGATGCACCTGCACATTACAAAACGATTCATGTTTCCCTAATGAAAACCCACATTCATAGTTAGAATTTTGTCCATTTGAGAAAAAATTCCATCCTTCTTTCGTAAATATCAAAATGATCTGGCTTTGATTCCACTATTGAAAAATTCAATGAACATTCCGAAAAAAAATTCTTAACTGAAATTTTACTGGCAAATGGCCATCTTTACTTCTTTACAACAATCTTTACTATTTAATGGGTTTAAAAAAAAAAAACAATATTACACTTTTTTAGATTTCATTCCTCCTTCATGTACTGTATGCATGCGGGTTTCAGAACTGTATAAAGCCTGAAGAAGGGATCCAAGGCATCCCAACAGCTTGTAATAAAGGGGATCACTTAAACTTCAATTTTCTTAGTATTTGAAATTCAAAGTATGACTTTACTTGTGCCGTGGTGTTCTCAGTAAAACAAGGTGTCCTTTGGCCTTTTAGTGTATTGAGAAGTCAATGAGCTCCTCGGCTTTACCAATTCAGAAGGAAAACCCATGTTTTGCAGTCACATGATACGGCGTGGGGGTGGTCATTGGTTTTATTGGCAAAGCTGTCACATTTGTAATCTTGTTTACTTGGCGAGATGTTTGCTCCGTTGTTTGTACAAATTGACAAATCGTTTCTTTTTGGCTTTGAGTAAACACAGCCAGAGATACCGCCTGGCATCCTGCCTGGGTCAGCGGGCACACTGGCAGCCATAGAACCATCATTAGTACCGATTATCTGAGTGACCTTTGTGAAGGAAAATGTCAGACTATGAACATGTCTGGAGAGGAAATGGTACAAGCAATATTTGCTCCATTTGCCTCCTATCTGTGAAATATTCACAGATACGTATGGCAGAATTTTAAATGGTCTGTGAAGTACGGCATTGCCATATAACTAAAGGGGATTCCCAAGTTAGCAGAAAAGTAGCAAATTCGTCGTATTTTGGATCTGCTCTTGCAAATCTTTCCAGTACAGCATAAAAGGAACCATACTCCATTGGCTTTAATGTCCAGGAGGTGGCAGCTCATCAACTTTGTGGACTGGTCTTCCATTGAAGTCCGTAAAGTCAGGCTGCACCTCGAAGACTGGAAAGAGCAAAGGTTTTCCAACCATGGTACATTTGTCTGGTCAGTATGACCTTAGGGAGAGGGGACCAAAAAGTATGGGACAGAATGAAAAACATGTAGAATGAAGAAAATGTTCCCTTTATGCCCTTGCTTGTGGTCAACTGTTGAGTGCAAACATACTGCCTCAATTAGAACCATTTATCCAACTGTACACCAAAAGTCACTGGTTTGTAAACCAGATACATCCTAAATATAGAGCCATTTATCCAACTGTCCATCCAGAGCCTCTGGTTTATAGACCAGATACATCCTAAATATGGAACAATGTATCCAACTGTCCATCCAGAGCCTCTGGTTTATAGACCAGATACATCCTAAATATGGAACAATGTATCCAACTGTCCATCCACAGCCTCTGGTTTATAGACTGGATACATCCTAAATATACAGCTAAGTATCCAACTGTCTACCCAGGACTCTGGTCTATAGACCAAATACATCCTAAATATAGAACAATGTATCCAACTGTCCATCCAGAGCCTCTGGTTTATAGACCAGATACATACTAAATATAGAACCATTTATCCAACTGTCTATCCAGAGCCTCTGGTTTATAGACCAGATGCATCCTAAATATAGAGCTATTTATCCAACTGTCCATCCAGAGCCTCTGGTTATAGACCAGATACATCGTAAAAATAGAAACCATTTATCCAACTATCCATCCAGAGCCTCTGGTTTATAGACCGGATACATCCTAAATATAGAGTCCAGTATCCAACTGTCTACCTAGGACTCTGGTTTATAGACCAGGTACATACTAAATATAGAACAATTTATCCAACTGTCCATCCAGAGCCTCTTGTTTATAGACCAGATACATCCTAAATATACAACCATGTATCTAACTGTCCATCTAGAGCCTCTGGTTTACAGACCAGATACATCCTAAATATAGAACCATTTATCCAACTGTCCATCCAGAGACTCTGGTTTATAGACCAGATACATCTTAAATATAGAAACCAGTTATTCAACTGTCTATCCAGAGCCTCTGGTTTATAGACCAGATACATCCCAAATATAGAACCATTTATCCAACTGTTCCCAAGACGTAGGCAGGCAAACCTATCTTCAGATAAACCCAACGAGACTACCGTTCCTTCTAATACATCCAGTATGTTTCTTTTTAAAAATCCTTAGGAGCATTTTATATTTATTTAAGTCCACCATCTGCTTCCACCCTAGAGGTCCAGCACTGCAGATGTGCCAGCTAAACAGCCAATAGGGATGAAATGGACACCTGAAAAGGAACCCTTTTCTGCACATGTAGACTGGAACATCACAAAATGATGGATTTATGTAAGTAAAAGAGGCATTTAGGAGAAGAGCAGCATGGGTTTTAGTTTTGAAGTAATAACCTTGCTGTGAGCACAATACAGGGGCTGCCTCGACTGTCTGACTGTTATGTTGGCTTCAGTACTGTCTGAGCAACTGACTCAGAACAAGTAACAAGTATCCAGATCAGAAAAGTCAGAAGACCTTCTCTGAATGCTTTGTATAGGTCAATAAAACCAGTAATAAAGAAAGAAGGCCACCATGGTAACCAAGCAACTAGAATTTTTAGGAAGGGGTCAGTAATAGCCCCCTCTGTGTTTTTCTGGTCACAGTTTCACTTTAAAATGTCTGTAAAGCAAATACTTTAGACCGATATCACCAGAACAGGTTGCAATATTTCCCTTCACCTCCTCTTGTTATGACAACCTACTTTCTGTTTTGTGGCAATGGCCACCATGACCAATAGAAAGGATGAATCCGCACAATGGGACACAGACAGCAATTAAAACTTGACAGATGTTCTAACCCTTACCCATTTCATACAAACAAAAAACTTGTCATATTTATCAATTATCTACCAGGGTTCTGTGGAACCTTAGGGTTTCTCCAGAGGTTGCTAGGGGGGGCCTTGAGCAATGAATAATTTCTGCCTCCCGGATAAGTTCCCACTGACACCAGTGATAATTCTAGCGATCTTTAGGGTGGGTAATTCTTCCCAATGATCACCAGTATAAGATGTATTCTTTCCACTGACCATCACACTAATGTATCATGAGTTGCAGATGTAGATTTTTAGCAGGGATTCCCTGAGACCAGAAAGTTATTTCAAGAGTTCCTCTGTATTGAGAAGGCTTTAAGGCTGTCTATGTATAGTGGCCTTTACCATTCCTTCCGACATATGTAAAATATGAAATTTATTGCCATTTGTTGGATGGAAACTCTAGAAACAGTTGCATTTCATACCTGTACAAATTGTTCGATGGCCCCCGCATCCAGGCAGGTGTAATTCTGAAGGAAACTAAGTTTGGCAAGCTGGAATTTATCTCGGGAATTGGCTTCAGCTTGTTTCTCTAGAATCTGGAACATCATGGCGCCTATGAAGAGGTATATGAAGTAGCCCAGGGACAGGGCGACTCCTAGCATGGTCTGCCGGCTGCAGATGAATATCTGACACATTGTTGAAGCTTCTGGACCACGATGAATGCTTATCTTATGTACAGTACCATCCTGACACCAATGTGAAGCTGTTGGTGTCCACCAAAGTTTATTGATCGGGGAGCTTATGTTACCTCCTTATGTTCGTCAGGAATGGTGCTCCATCTTGTTGGCTTGTCAAACAAGAGGACATCATTCCCATCTTCAGAGACTGGGGGAACAAGTAGTGAAGCTCATTGGAACCTTATATTGGGTTTCGTTGTAGAAGAACTTGTTAGTCATCTGGCCTCAGGCAGCGAGGTCTGCCTTCTCTCTCTGCCCTTCTCTTTTTGCTCTGCTTGACAATCTGGAGAAGTTTGTGTGTTCCAGATAATGGATCATCTGCCTGAGAAGATAACGTGACTTCCACATCACCCAACTCAGAAGGAAGCTGGTTAATCTTTAGCTTTGAAAAGTCATGGCATATAGATTGACTTCATTTGAAAAGCCACAGAAGAGGCTAAATACAAATAGTCACACTGGAGCTTCTGATAAATGTGACATTTCACGGATAGGTAAACCACGGCTCTCTTTTAAAAGCTCAACTCCAAGCAAATAGGTGAAATACAATATCTCATGAAAGGGAGTACACCCCTCTTCTATCTTTTCATGTGACAACACTGAAGAAATTACACTTTGCTACAATGTAAAGTAGTGAGTGTACAGCTTGTATAACAGTGTAAATTTGCTGTCCCCTCAAAATAACTCAACACACAGCCATTGATGTCTAAACTTCAGGCAAAAAAAGTGAGTACACCCCTTAGTGAAGATGTCCAAATCGGGCCCAAAGTGTCAATGTTTTGTGTGGCCACCATTATTTTCCAGCACTGCCCTAACCCTCTTGGGCATGGAGTTCACCAGAGCTTCACAGGTTGCCACTGGAGTCCTCTTCCACTCCTCCATGACGACATCACTGAGCTGGTGGATGTTAGAAACCTTGTGCTCCTCCACCTTCTGTTGCTCAATAGGGTTTAGGTCTGGAGACATGCTTGGCCAGTCCATCACCTTTACCCTCAGCTTCTTTAGCAAAGCAGTGGTCATCTTGGAGGTGTGTTTGAAGTCGTTCTGTTGGAATACTGCCCTGCGGCCCAGTCTCCGAAGGGAGGGGATCATGCTCTGCTTCAGTATGTCACAGTACATGTTGGCATTCATGGTTCCCTCAATGAACTGTAGCTCCCCAGTGTCGGCAGCACTCATGCAGCCCCAGACCATGACACTCCCACCACCATGCTTGACTGTAGGCAAGACACACTTGTCTTTGTACTCCTCACCTGGTTGCCGTCACATACGCTTGACACCATCTGAAACAAATACAGTGCCTTGAGAAAGTATTCGTCCCCCTTGAACTTAGCGACCCTTTGTCACATTTCAGGCTTCAAACATAAAGATATAAAACTGTAATTTTTTGTGAAGAATCAACAACAAGTGGGACACAATCATGAAGTGGAACAAAATTTATTGGATATTTCAAACTTTTTTAACAAATAAAAAACTGAAAAATTGGGCGTGCAAAATTATTCAGCCCCCTTAAGTTAATACTTTGTAGCGTTACCTTTTGCTGCGATTACAACTGTGAGTCGCTTGGGGTATGTCTCTATCAGTCTTGCACATCGAGAGACTGAAATTTTTGCCCATTCCCCCTTGCAAAACAGCTAGAGCTCAGTGAGGTTGGATGGAGAGCGTTTGTGAACAGCAGTTTTCAGTTCTTTCCACAGATTCTCGATTGGATTCAGGTCTGGACTTTGACTTGGCCATTCTAACACCTGGATATGTTTATTTGTGAACCATTCTATTGTAGATTTTGCTTTATGTTTTGGATCATTTTCTTTTTGGAAGACAAATCTCCGTCCCAGTCTCAGGTCTTTTGCAGACTCCATCAGATTTTCTTCCAGAATGGTCCTGTATTTGGCTCCATCCATCTTCCCATCAATTTTAACCATCTTCCCTGCTGAAGAAAAGCAGGCCCAGACCATGATGCTGCCACCACCATGTTTGAAAGTGGGGGATGGTGTGTTCAGGGTGATGAGCTGTGTTGCTTTTACACCAAACGTAACGTTTTGCATTGTTGCCAAAAAAATGGATTTTTGTAAAATCTTACCGTAAAATCCTTTTCTCTTAGCTCATTGACAGACGTAGTCCTCGGTGATACAGCACCTTCGGGTTATGTTGCCTCCACAGGAGCAGGACTAGACAGGAAATTAAAATGCTCTGGCCACACCCTAGGGGCAGTCCCAGAGGGTATATCCTCTCTCTCTCTGCCTCAGCAAATCAGTTATGTCAAAAAGCAGTCTTTAGAGATTTTAACCCAACCCAACTCAAAAACAGAGGGGCGGGGACTACGTCTGTCAATGAGCTAAGAGAAAAGGATTTTACGGTAAGATTTTACAAAAATCCATTTTTCTCTATCGCTCATTGACAGACGTAGTCCTCGGTGATACAGCACCTTCGGGACGTCCCAGAGCAGTATCACAAATGAGGGGTGGGAAAATGGAAATCAAATCCCAATCTAGAAGGCCCAACCGGTGCCAACTAGAAGTTTACAATGCTCATCCTTAATGATGAGACTCAACAAAAAATACATTTTTCAAACAGAAAAAAACCCTCGAGGTAGACCACCAGTCTCCTCAAATTGCGGCCTGCAAAACCTTGCGGCCAAATGAGGCATCCGCCGATGCCGTCACATCAATTTTATAGAATTTTGTAAAGGTATGTACCGACGACCAGGTGGCCGCCTTACATACCTGGACCACTGACGCCTGATGGCGAAAGGCCCAGGAAGTACTGAGCGCTCGAGTGGAGTGCGCCCTAACAGGGAAAGGAGGACTCTGACCCTTAATAGAATAAGCCTGTACCACCGTCTGTCTAATCCATTTGGCAATGATCGCGGCAGATGCAGGCAAACCCTTTCTGGGGCCATCCGTGATCACAAAAAGTGAATCCGTCTTACGGAATGATTCCGTAGCTTTCAGGTATGCCCTGATTGCCCGAACCACATCTAAGGAATGCAACGCATGTTCCCGATGATGCTTGGGCTGAGGACACAAGGAAGGTAGTACAATATCTTCATTCAGATGAAAATCTGAAACCACCTTAGGAAGAAAGGATGGCTTAGGATGAAGTACTACCTTATCCCTATGAATCACTAGGTATGGGGACTGGCATGATAATGCAGCCAGTTCTGACACCCTGCGAGCAGAAGTGATAGCCACCAAGAAGGTCACCTTCTGGGATAAAGTAAGCAAGGGAATCTCCCTGATGTTTTCAAAGGGAGGTTTCTGTAGAACTGACAAAACTAAATTAAGATCCCAGGGCGGTAAGGGCGCGCGGACTGGTGGAGCCAGGTGCCGCACCGCCTGGATGAAATTCCGCACCAAGGACTTGGTAGCTAAAGGTTTCTGAAAGAAGATTGCTAATGCTGAAACTTGACCCTTGATGGTGCTCAAGGCTAGCTTCTGCTCAACCCCTTGTTGCAAAAAAGCCAATATTCGAGTCACCGAATAGGTACGTGGAGGAAATCCTAAAGATTCGCACCACGCAATATAAGTCTTCCATGTATGATAATAGACCTTGCTGGAAGTCGCTTTCCTTGCTTTAATAAGGGTAGGAATGACTGAAGCTGACAAACCTCTGTCCTTCAGTACTTGGGTCTCAATGGCCAGGCCATTAAAACCAGCGACTGTAAAGCACGATGGTAAATTGGTCCTTGAGACCACAGACACTCCCTGAGACGAAGTTCCCACGGAACGTCTGCGACTAGCATGTCCAAGTCGGCCAGGCCGGCTTGACGAGGCCAGCCTAGAATTTCTAGGACCACTGGCGCTGACTGGATCTGAACCAGGCGTCCCTAGAGCTATCTGGCCCCCGACCATCCGAGAAAGTCTGGTCGTTTTCTGTTCCCACACATTTATCAGATACCTGATTACTATCAGGAAGGGTGATCTTTTCTGGTTGAACCTCAGGGACCGAAGTCACCCGGCTAGAGGCTTCTTGGCCTGTCTGGTCAACCAGATCCGATTCCTGTGGGGAATTGAGACTAATCTTAGGAAAAGGTAAAGGAAAAGATCTATTCAGGGAACGGTGACTACCGCTCCCTGTAGTGCTTAAATGTTGGAAGGGAAGAATCGCACCGGTAGTAGTAGTTGATGCTCGATCTAATGTCCTGAATACTGGTGAAAACGTCCCCCCACCCTCAAACCGGGTGGGGGCGCACCTTCAGGCTGTGTACTCCTTTGCTTCGGGTTTGGCTGAGTTGGTCCTCTGTTTGTCCGACCAGCCTTTCTTGAACCCTCCTGGAGGAGTCTTGCCTTTCCCGCTTGTTCCTGCCGGGCGTGCGAACCCTTTATGGGCGGTAAAGAAAGGTCCTCGCTTGTTGCGAGGTCCCTTAGCTTTAGCAGCCTGTGGCAAAAAAGTGCTCTTGCCCCCAGTGGCATCCTTAATGATTTCATCTAGGGTGGCCCCAAATAGATGATTCCCCTGAAAGGGGAGATTCGTCAAGGTCTTTTTGGAACCTAGGTCAGCTGACCAGCATTTTAACCACAGCACACGTCTGAGGATTACCGCTGTCTTAGATGCATGCCCTAATAGGGGAGTAGTGTCCAAGGCTGCGTCACAGATAAACTGTAGCCCTTGTATAATCTGTTCCATCAAATCAGATGTTTCCTGGGGAATATCTTTTCCCCTAAGGTCTTGGCGTACCAATCTCGCCCATTCCGTAAGTGTCTGGGAAACTAGACCAATAACAATTACCGGTCTAAATGCTGACCCTATCAGAGAGAAGATAGTGTGGGACTCTGCTTCCATCTTTCGATCCACCGGATCCTTAAAGGACGAAGTGTCCTCCACTGGGATAACCGTGGCTTTATTCAGCCTGGAAATAGGCGGATCCACGACTGGTGGTACCGTCCATTTCTTAATGATGGATTCCTCAAACGGATAGCGTCTAGCAATACGATTGGAAATAGTAAAGGTACGTTTAGAATGCTCCCATTCTCCTTTAATCTTATTACCAAAACACTTGGGTACAGGAAAAACCTTCACCGTTTTGATGGGCTTGTTAGTACCAAAAGGAATCTCTGTATCAGTTGCTTCTGCCGGTAAAACCTCAAGTTTTAAGGTTTCCTGCACTGCCACAACTAGTGCGTCCACCAATGCTTCTTCCTGAATTATAGCGGGAGAAGAAACGTCCTCCTCACTGTCTGAGGGAGCTTTACCTGAGGTAACAGCCCTTGCAGATGGACCTGCAACTGCAGTGACCATCTCTGAATCTGAGTCAGAGGTGTCAGATAATATAGGGGTAGGCGGGGGTCGCTTCCTTGACCCTCGTCCCTGACAGGCCGCCTCCACCCGAGCCACCATAGACTCCAAAATTGCTGTAAATGCCTCTACACTCTGTGCACCGGCGGGTCCCGTGGCCCCCTCGAGGGAAACAGGTGGGGGAATTTGTGTGGCAGGGTCCATGATTATTCCAGTAACTTCCCGGATAATATAATTCAAAAATAAAAAACTTTTTTTTTTTTTTCAGACCCCCAGCGCCACAAAAGCCCCTTAGTGTTACCTGCTAGGGATCCCTATCAATCGAGAGAGAGAGAGAGAGATAGACCCCCAGGCTCACCACTTGATGCTCAGAGTTTAACTGCAACAGGTTACAGCGCTGTCTTGACAAACAGGAAGTCTTTTGGCTGGCTGCCCAGGAAGAAAGGAGGCGGCTCTGCCCCTCTGCACGCCTTCCGGCGCCTCCCCTAGCTCCACGAGGTGTTTGGATCACCTCAAACATGGCCGCCCCCGTGCTGGAGACACGAGGCTACGCCAAAATGGCGGCTCGTGCAATCCAGCAAAAAAAATGGCGGCGGCCAGTACCGAATAGCGGTGTGCAGCAGGGCACACAACACTATCTCTGCATGGGGATTTTTGGCGTGGTTGGCGGTACCGGCCCTGGCGGACCGCATGGCCGTTTGGAAGGCCTGCTATAGCTGGAGATTTGACTAGGAAGGCAGTCTACATGTCCGTGGCTTCTGACTGGTAGGTACCTTATTCTTATCACAGTAAGATTCCCAGACTGCCACTGATTACAATCTTTTAAACATGTATACAATTAGATTGTTAGCTCCCAAACCAAGCCTCCTGGCTTTTTGCACATAAAATCACACTCAAAGTAGGGGGATCTGTGCCATGTTATAGGATAGAGGGGGACTCTATCTTACCATACAGAGAGGGGCCCGCGTTCACCACAAGACCCGTCAGGGGGAAAAGGGGGAACATACTACTCACCATACCGGAACCAGGCGGGCACCAACTCCTGACAGTACCCCTCTCCACCGGGGCGGGAGGGCTGTCGACCAATACGGACGCCGTGACTCATGGTCTTTGGCGTTTCAGCGAGACGTTTAACTCGCGGGGTCAGTCCCTTAATGGGACTTTGTCGCGGCCGACCCAGCGCGGAGCTATGGCCTGCACGCGCTCGTAGGCTGAACTGGGGTGACCACCGGATCTCAACATCCAGCCCGTCGCCCAGTTCAGCTTTCTTGCTTGAAGATCTCACAGGAAAACTGGAGAAAAAAAGCTGTCTAAAAAATCTTTTTAAGAAAAAAAATCTTGCCAGGACCGAAGATCCCAACAAGGTATCTAGGTCCTTACTCCTGACTAGACAGAAAAAAACTGATTTGCTGAGGCAGAGAGAGAGAGGATATACCCTCTGGGACTGCCCCTAGAGTGTGGCCAGAGCATTTTAATTTCCTGTCTAGTCCTGCTCCTGTGGAGGCAACATAACCCGAAGGTGCTGTATCACCGAGGACTACGTCTGTCAATGAGCGATAGAGAAAGTTTGATTTTGGTTTCATCTGACCAGAGCACCTTCTTCCACATGTTTGGTGTCTCCCAGGTGGCTTTTGGCAAACTTTAAACGACACTTTTTTATGGATATCTTTAAGAAATGGCTTTCTTCTTGCCACTCTTCCATAAAGGGCAGATTTGTGCAGTATACGACTGATTGTTGTCCTATGGACAGAGTCTCCCACCTCAGCTGTAGATCTCTGCAGTTCATTCAGAGTGATCATGGGCCTCTTGGCTGCATCTCTGATCAGTCTTCTCCTTGTATGAGCTGAAAGTTTAGAGCAGCCTTTTTCAACCAGGGCGCCCAGGCACTCTGGGGCGCCTTGAGGTTTCTTCAGGGGTGCCTTGGCAAAATGCCTAAAAATTGCCCCACAATTGTATACAAGGCTGATAGGTGGATGAAACCTGCCTTTTAGTTACACAAAGCCACAGGTTTTTCATTCTTCACCATTACTACCTTCTAGCTTCCAGCCTCCTAATGACCAATGACATCATCAGTTGATAAGGAGGATGTCAGTTGCCTCCATATCATCCTTGTTTGACCTTCCCTTGCCTCTCTCCTTCAGCTTTGAGGTCCCATTAGCTAAGTTAGGGAGAAAAGAAACATTGGAATACTAGTCAGTACCAGTTTGCAAAAGTGTATTTGCTTTGGAAGAATAAATCACCTCTAATGCTGGGTGTCCTACGTGTATTGATGTTGCTGTCTTATGTAAAACTATAAGCGTAGTTTTAAGATTTTAAGACTGTCCATAATTTTGGAGGGTGCCTCGAGATTGTCCATAATTTTAGAGGGTGCCTTGACTGAAAAAAGGTTGAGAAACACTGGTTTAGAGGGACGGCCAGGTCTTCGTAGATTTGCAGTGGTCTGATACTCCTTCCATTTCAATATTATCGCTTGCACAGTGCTCCTTGGGATGTTTAAAGCTTGGGAAATTTTTTTGTATCCAAATCCGGCTTTAAACTTCTCCACAACAGTATCTCGGACCTGCCTGGTGTGTTCCTTGTTCTTCATGATGCTCTCTGCGCATTAAACGGACCTCTGAGACTATCACAGTGCAGGTGCATTTATACGGAGACTTGATTACACACAGGTGGATTCTATTTATCATCATTAATCATTTAGGTCAACATTGGATCATTCAGAGATCCTCACTGAACTTCTGGAGAGAGTTTGCTGCACTAAAAGTAAAGGGGCTGAATAATTTTGCACGCCCACTTTTTCAGTTTTTTATTTGTTAACAAAGTTTGAAATATCCAATAAATTTCGTTCCACTTCATGATTGTGTCCCACTTGTTGTTGATTATTCACAAAAAAATTACAGTTTTATATCTTCACGTTTGAAGCCTGAAATGTGGCAAAAGGTCGCAAAGTTCAAGAGGGCCGAATACTTTCGCAAGGCACTGTAAGTTTATCTTGGTCTCATCAGACCACAGGACATGGCTCCAAGTAATCTATGTCCTTAGTCTGCTTGTCTTCAAACTGAGCACATGCACTCAACTTCTTTGGTCGACCATGGTGAGGCCTGTACTGAGTGGAACCTGTCCTGTTAAACCGCTGTATTGTCTTGGCCACCGTGCTGAAGCTCAGTTTCAGGGTCTTGCCAATCTTCTTATAGCCTCGGCTATCTTTATGTAGAGCAACAATTCTTTTTTTTAAGATCCTCAGAAACACACCTGCTCCCCATTCACACCTGAGACCTTGTAACACTAACAAATCACATGACACCGGGGAGGGAAAATGGCTAATTGGGCCAAATTTGGACATTTTCACTTAGGGGTGTACTCACTTTTGTTGCCAGAAGTTTAGACATTAATGGCTGTGTGTTGAGTTATTTTGAGATGACAGCAAATTGACACTGTTATACAAAGGGCCGCTGATAGGGGGGGGGGGGGGGGGGGCACCAGTCACCCTGTAGGGGGCCCGGGCCCACAGGGGTGCCCCAACAGCATGGGGAATCCGTGCGATCGAGCGGAGGGGCAATTACAGAAGGAAGCCTTGTGCGGCTCTCTGCAGCAGCTGAAAGCCAGTTTCTCCCCCTCCTTTCAGCTGCTGCCGGGAGAGACACAGGGCATCGTTCCTGTAATTGCTTCTCTGATACTGATCCCCCCTCCCTGTTCTGTCTACTTCTGATCCCCCCCCCCCCCCCCAGTGCTGCAGGTTTCCCTATCTTGTAAAAAAAATCATGTATATTAAAAAATATATATATTAATGAAACATTCTAATAAATAATTTTAAAACATTATACAATAAAATAATTGTAAACATTTTTAACATTTAAAAAAAAAATATATATATATATAATTTTTTTTTTAAATGTAAAAAACAATTAAAAAGGGCTAATTCACACAAGTTCTCTGTTATGTTTGTGTCCGCTAATAATGATTTTAGTGTAAATATTGTCTTGATATATAAGGGGGGGGGGGGGGCCCTGCCAGGTAGGCTGTACGGGGCCCTGTGATTTCTAATAGCAGCCCTGGTTGTACAAGCCTTAGTGCCCATTCACACTACCGCGACTTGTCAGGCGACTGGTCAGCCTGACAAGTCGTGGTCCATGCAGTGCTACGGGAACCATTCTAATAGGAGCGACTTAAGCCGCTCCGACTTAGAAAATAGTTCCTGCACTACTTCGGGGCGACATCGGAGCGACTTGCATTGACATTCATTATATGAAGTCCGTGCAAGTCGCGCCGAAGTCGCGGTGCACGCAACTTCACAGGTCGCCCCTGAAGTCGTGCCGCGGTAGTGTGAACCGCCACTTACACTCACTACTTTACATTGTAGCAAAGTGTAATTTCTTCAGTGTTGTCACATGAAAAGATACAATAAAATATTTACAAAAATTTGAGGGGTGTACTCACTTTTGTGAGATACTGTAGTTAATCAAGTGGTGTTGTATGTAGACATGCCATGTTTCAGTTAAAAACAAAGTCTGAAAGAATATGTATTCTTGCCCATCATATTATAGTGTGTAATATCATTATGTTTCAGAGGCATAGAAGAGGAGAGAATGCCATCTATATGGAGGGAGCAGGTAGCACTGAGGCCTTAAAGAGCCAATCCCTGGCCTTAATACAGGTCTGGAACATGTAGTCCCCAACATGGATGATATAACGGGGCTTCTAGCTAGAGAGCCTCATAGGTGATGATGCTTGGTAAAAGAAAATCCCAATAAGTGTGTTTTGATTGGTTTGCGCAAAAGTTATTGCGTCTACAATGGGAAAGATTTATGTCATTTTTGTTTTTTTACTAGTAATGGCGGCGATCAGCGATTTTTAGCGGGCCTGCGACATTGCGGCGGACAGATCGGACACCTGACATTTTTGACACTTTTGGGGGGGGCAGTGACATTACTACAGTAAACAGTGCAACGTATGGGTACGGCGATTCACGCAGCCGAGCCAGCCTGCCGCAGTATATCTGTAGCGTGCGGTTGGCATGTGGTTAAAAACAAAATGCACAAATTTTTGCAGGAAAAAAAGCGCATTTATTATTCTCTTGCATAGAAGCCTGCAAAGCATTGCGACCCGTGATCAGTTGATGGCGGGCGCCATGCTGGGCTCTTGCAGACTCTTTCTTCAGCTGTTTGTCCAATTGCGGGAAGGGACAATGGACTACAAGTGCGCTGATCACTGCTGTCATGTTCCCCGCACAGCCACACAGATTTCAAAAGTGAAAGCAGCTGCAGGGAAGAGGAACCCCTGCATGCTGTCATGGAACCAGGGGGATGTTGGCTGGCTGGGGGAGTCCATTTGCACCATATCACACCCTAAATATGGGTGTAACATGGTGCAAAAGGTGGAGTTAGCCTTTAAGACAACTTGAGAAGTGTCAGTAGCATTGACAGCAGCCCTATCAATCATTTCATGGAAACTCCACTCAACGCCAGGGTTTGCATCAACACAGTAGATAAACGAAGAGCACCGGAAGGTGTGAAAAGCTTTTCTGTCTTGGAAAATAACAATGAAAAATCAATAATTTTTTCCTATCAGAAGAGAGGGATGCACAAATCAGAACAGGCTTCCGCTAAAGTGCATCAGTCACGGCACGATAAGACTGGAGACACCGCTGTCCCTCGCAGATACAACGCGTTTTAAAGAGACCACAGAGGGTCACAATTATGAACAGGTTGTGTGATGTTGACTTGGAGGCCATCATATCGTTATCAATGCACCATTAGACAATGGAGAAGGTCTAAAAGCAAAATAAATGTGACCTAAAGTTCCATCTAAAGCCAACGGGGTGGGAGTTGTAGACAATGGTTGGCCCTAAAATGTAGTCTGTGAGGCAAAGTTCAGTGATCTTAGGTTGTAACTCCTCCAAATTCCCCCTCCTAGCACAACCCCTCCCAAATGCCTCCTCCTAGCACAAACTGCCCCCTCAGAATTTCTCCTCCTAGCACAAAAGCTCCCAAATCTCCCCTCCTCGCAAAACCCCCCAAATTCCTCCTCCTAGTGCAACCCCCTTCAAGTATCCCCTACTAGCAGAAATCCCCCCCCCCCCCAAAATTCCTCCTCCTAGCACAAAGGCCCCCAAATATCCCCTCCTCTCATAACCCCCCAAAACCCTCCTCCTAGCGCAACCCCCCTCAAGTCTCCCCTACTAGCACAAATCTCCCCCTGAATTCCTCCTTCTAGCACAAACTCCCCCAAATACCCCACTCCTCGCACAACCCCCCCCCCCCATCCCCTTCCCAGCATAAACCCCCGTTCCCAAATCCTTGCTCCTATCACAAGCCTCCCCCATTCCTTCTAGCACAAACCCCCCTAAATCCCCCATCCCTCCTTCCAGGATAAACCCCCCTGTTCCCAAATCCCTACTCCTAGCACAACCCCCCCCCCCCCAAATCCCCATTCTAGCACAACTCCCCCCCCCCAAATTCCTCCTCCTAGCACAAACTCCCCCAAATCCCCCCTCCCAGCACAATCCCCCTGTTTTCAAATCCCCATTCCAATCCTCTCAAATCCCCTCCCCAAATCCTCCCTAGCACAAATGTGGGCTGTATCTCCCATGCACTGTGTGGGCTGTGTGTACAGTGCGACTCTGTGAGGAGAAAGAGAGCACAGCCCGTACAGCTCTCTCCTCCTACCTGCGACTATGTGTACTATTGCCTGCAAAACAGAAAGCTGTAGCGCCGCTCAACATGTCCTTAACCACCGATAATGTCATTGGTTGGTAGGACGTGGGCAGGTGGCCCGCACAGCTTTCTGCACTGCACAGGAGTTAACACAAGTAATGTCCAGACCGGAATCTGGCAGCGGACACCCCTGAGGACTCTTTGGGGCACTCCGGTTCAAAAACCCTGGTCTAAAGTATGTGGACCCCTTCCAAATGATTGAGTTCCAGTGTTTTCAGTCAAGGGTACTTGTAATAATGGGATTTTTTTCTTACCGTAAAATCCATTTCTCTGATGTTCATTGACGGACACAGCTCCTGATCTTCATAAACCATTGGGTTATACTGACCCCTATAGGAGTAGGACACTAGGCAGAAAAACAACTTGACTACACCTATGGGCAGTCCCAGGGGGTATACTCCCTCTCTCTGCTATAGTTACTCAGTTTTGTTACAAGCAGTGTCAGAAGTATTACAACTCCACAGAGGGGTGGGTGCTGTGTCCGTCAATGAACATCAGAGAAAGGGATTTTACGGTCAGTCAAAAATCCTATTTTCTCTTTCGTTCATTGATGGACACAGATCCTGATCTTCATAACCATTGGGACATCCCAAAGCAGTGTCAAACATGAGGGGTGGGAACAGCAAAAAAAAAAAAATTCCCAAGGCTAAACCGTTGCCAACCAGGTAACAGGAGCTCAACCAAAACAACTGGAGCCCACCTGAAAAACAGTACAGAGAGGGAACAAGCTCACTAAACAGCAGCCTGCAAAACCTTGTGGCCAAAAGAAGCATCCACTTTATAAAATCTTGTGAAAGTGTGCACCGACAACCAAGTAGCCGCCTTGCACACCTGCGTTAACTGACGCCTGATGACGGAAGGAGAGAAGCATTGAGCGCCCGCATAGAGTGCACCTTCACAGAAAAGGAGGAACCTGACCCCTTATCAAATAGGCCTAAGTCACCGTCTGTCTGATCCATCTAGAAATGGTCACAGATGAAGCAGATAGTCCTTTTCAAGGCCCATCAGTAAGCACAAACAGTAACTCTGACTTTCTAAAAGACTCCGTAGCTGCCAAGTACACCCGAATAGTCCGAACCACATCCAGGGAATGCAACGCAATTTCCTCAGGATGTTTTGGCCTGGGACACAGGGAAGGCAACACAATGTCCTCATTCAGATGGAAAACAGAGCCAACCTTTGGAAGGAACGACAGACAGGGGCGAAGAACCACCTTATCTTTGTGGACCACCAAATAAGGCGAATAACAAGACAATGCCACCAATTCCAAAACACTGAGCGCAGAGGTAATAGCCACCAAGAAGGTCACTTTCTGGGATAGCGTAAGCAGGGGAATTTCCCAAATAATTTCAAAGGGAGGCTACTGTAGAGCTGAAAGCACCAAGTTGAGATCCCAAGGCGGTAGTGAGGGACCGCACTGGCGGAGTCAAATGTCAAACCCCCTGATGAAAAGTACGCACCAGTGAGTGCGTGGCCAAGGGTCATTAAAAGAAGACCACCAAGGCCGACACCTGGCCCTTAATGGTACTCAAGGCCAACTTCTGCCCATTGAAGGAAGGTGAAGACCCAAGCCACTGAAAAAGAGTGAGGTACTCCAATATTCACGAATCTTATATAAATACACGTCACTTTCACTGTCTACTAAGGATTATAACAAGTTCACGTTCGTGTGACATTTCACAAAGAGTATGGATACGTTTTTCACATCTAACCTCCTCAGAATCGTTTTTTTTTTTTCCTTCCCTTTCTTTTTCTTTATCTCCTTTTAGCTAAACGACTGCGCTGAGAGAGGTTCTCTTTGCTTCTCTTCTCTCCTTTTATTTTCTGCAATGCGGGTTCCTAAAACCCAACCCTTGTTTAAAAGACGTGTTTACTTTCTTACTAAATACGTTTATACCCTCCTAAGAGCCCATTCACATTAGCGCGACTTGTCAGGCGACTTGTCAGCCTGACAAGTCGCGGTCGGTCGAGGTCCATTGAGTAGCACAGGAGCTGTTCTAATAGAAGCGACACAAGTCGCTCCGACTTAGAAAAAGGGTCCTGTACTACTTTGGGGCGACCTCGGAGCGACTTGCATAGACTTCCATTATGTGAAGTCCCTGCAAGTCGCGCCGAAGTCGCGGTGCACAGCGGTGCTCGCGACTTCATAGGTCGCCCCCCGAAGTCGTGTCGCCTCAGTGTGAACCGGCTCTTAATGTACAAGTCGAATCTACTTATTGTGTTAACTGTTTATCTCTGTTCAATTTTCAATAAACTTTATGGAAAAAAAAAAAAGAAAAATAGCGAGGGTGAACACCAAGCGACTCACACGACGAAATGTACGCTTTCCACATACAATGGTAGATATTCCTGGAAGTAGACTTCCTAGCTTTCAGTAGTGTAGGAATCACCGACCCAGACGAACCTCTATCCTTCAGCACCTGGTTTTCAACAGCCAAGCCATCAAAGCCAGCGACTAAAGCAGGATGGGAGATTGGCCCTTGGGACAGCAGATCCTCCCTGAGAGGTAGTGTTCAAGGGGCATCAGCAACCAGCCACACCAGGTCGGCGTACCAGGACCAGCGAGGCCAGTTCAGGGCCACTAGAATGACCGGAATTCCTTATGCCTCGATCCTGCACAAGAGTCATGGCAGAAGCTTGAGAGGAGGGAAGGCATAAATCAGATGATACTGGCCCCAGGGGGCCACCAGCGCATCTTTGGCGTCCGCTAGCAGATCCTGTGACCATGCCACAAATCTGTGCACCTTCCTGTTGAGCTGGGACGCCAACAGATCCACCTTGGGGGTGCCCCACCGGAGACACAACTAATGAAACACCACTAGATGAAGGGACCACTCCCCTTGGTCCAACGCCTGCCAACTGAGACAATCTGCCTGCCAATGTGTACGGCGGAGATGGTCAGAATGTTCTGCCCACCAAAGAATGTCGGCTACCTCCAGAGCTGCCAATATACTCCTTGTTCCACCCTGGTGATTGACATAAGCCACAGCCATGGCATTGTCTGATTGGATTCGCACCGGACACCCCTGAAAGTGATCCTTCCAGTGTTGCAGGCACAGCCTGATCGCTAGGAGTTCCAGGTCATTGATCAGGAGTCTGGACTCTTCCAGTGTCCAAACTCCCTGAGCAGAGTTCTGACTCAGGACACCTTTCCATCCAGACAGACTGGCATCCGTGGTAACCACTGTCCAATACAGGGGGAGAAAAGATTTGCCCTGGGGAAGAGCTGAAGCCACCAGATCAGAGACCCTTCTGTTTTTCAGCTCAGCTGGATTTGATTGTCCAGAGACTTCGGACAATTGTCCCATTTGGCCAAGATCTCCCTTTGCAGGGACCTTGTATGGAACTGTACAAAAAGGACCGCCTTAAAGGTAGAAACCATCAGGCCCAGCACCTTCATGCAAGTTCGGAGGGACATATGTGACCTCGCAAGGCGTTTAACTGGCAGGCCAGCCCCTGTCAGTTAGTGCTATATCGCGGCCGACCTAGCAAGGAGCTGAGGTCTGCACGCAGTCGCTGGACAGACTGGGGTGACCACTGGATCGATATTATCCAGCCCATTGCCCAGTCCGGCAGTTAATTGTAAATCTCACAGGAAATTACCAGGAGAAAAAAAATCTATCTAAAAGAAAAAAAAAATTGCCAGGACGGAAGAGTACCTATAGCAGAGAGGACGAGTATACCTCCTGGGACTGCCCATAAGAGTAGTCAAGTTATTTTTCTGCCTCGTGTCCTACTCCTGTAGGGGTTAGTTTAAACCAACGGTTTAAGAAGATCAGGAGCTGTGTCTGTCAATGAACATCAGAGAAATGGATTTTACGGTAAGAAAAAAACCCCATTATTACTTCCCACTGGAACTCAATCATTTGGAAGGGGGCAAAATATTTTATACCAGGGTTTTTAAACCGGAGTGCCCCAAAGAGTCCTTAGGGGTGCCGCTGCCAGATCCCGGTCTGGACATCGGAAGATCGGGAGCTGTGTCCGTCAATGAACGAAAGAGAAACAAAGACATTTTAGACAATTGTGCTCTTCCAATCTTGGGGTAACAGTTTGATGAAGATCCTTTTTTGTTCCAGCAGAAGAAGGATTCATTTCGAAGCATGTCGGGTTTACTCTGAGATCCCCCCAGCCAGTCCACTATATGTAGGCAGTTACTGTGGGCTGCATCTCATAGTTTAACCACCCTATGCTGATTTACTGCGGCAGGGCGGCTCGGCTGCACATAATCACGTAGATCTACGTGATTATGTGCACGCGGACTCTGTGTCTGCCAGACCGCGGGATGAGTGGGCTCAATCACTGCCGGTCCCCCGTGATCTTCAGGGAAACTGACAGGAGAGCCGCCTGCCTATGTAAACAAAGCAGGCAGCTCTCCTGTCAGACAGGCACAGTGAGATCGTCAGCTAAGCTAAAACACCGATCTCTGTGTACCTGTCACAGAGCCCTCCCACCCCCCACAGATAGCAAGTACAATTAGGCTAACACTTAACCCCTTCATCACCCCCAGTATTAACCCCCTTCCCTGCCAGTATCATTTATACAGTATCAGTGCATATTATTTAGCACTGATTACTGTATTAATGTCACTGGTCCCCAAAAGTGTCAAAAATTTCAGTTAGGGTCCCGATCTGTCCGCCATAATGTCGCAGTCCCGGTAAAAAATCACTGACCGCCACCATTACTAGTAAAAAAATAAATAAATAAATAAATAAAAAGTCCTAAAATCTATCCCATAATTTGTAGACGCGATAAAACTTTTGTGCAAACCAATTAAAATACGCTTTTTGTGATTTTTTTTTTACCAAAAATATGTAGCAGAATACAAATTGGCCCAAACTTAGATTTTTTAATTTTTTATTTTTTTTATTGGGAATGTTTTTATAGCAGAATGTAAATATTGTGTTTTTTTTCCCAAATTGTTGCTCTTTTTTTGTTTATAGCGCAAAATCTAAAAACCGCAGAGGTGATCAAATACCACCAAAAGAAAGCTCTATTTGTGGGAAAAAAAGGACATCAATTTTATTTGGGTACAGCGTCGCACAACCACGCAATTTGTTAGTAAGTAACGCAGCGACAAATCGCAAAAAATGGCCTGGTCATTAAGGGGGTAAAACCTTCCAGAGCTGAAGTGGTTAAGGTACTTTCTTATAGATGCTTTGTAGTCTATGTATTTTTTGTATTCCTATATGTTATGACTTTTTATGGACCTCTGTCCATTTCTCTACTGTATACAAATAAATTGGCGTCAGCCTTTTAAACTTCATTTACTTTGACTCTTAAACTGCCTGAAAGTCCCTGAGAGGTGTTTTTTGTTGCATATATATGCAGTGTTCTCTATTTTTCTATATCTGCAGTGTGAGATCTAAGGCACTGCTAGTCCCAGGAGATTTGGAGTGAGATTTGATGATGTCACTACGGTGCTGGTGACTGTTCTTGCTGGAGGCTCCAAGAGGAGGAAGCAAAGCCCTGCCTCTACCAAGATAACTCCCTCCATAGCAGTGGCGGCCCGTCCATTGGGGGCGCAGGGGCGCCGCCCCCCATACATGCGTCCGGCTCCCTAGTCTACAAGCTGGGCGCCAGACACATGAATTCCAATAGGGGATTTTTTTTTGTGAAGCACGTGATTAGAGCCAGAGGCTCTAATAGGCTTAAAAAAAGGGTGGACTTGGGGCGCAGAGCACTGCGCCCTGAGCCCACCCAGTTGTATGGCAATAGCGAATAAATATATATTCGCTATTGTCACAGTGACTCTCCTCACAGCCAATCAGGAAGAGGGTTGTGAGACCCCTTTCCCGATTGGCCAAAAGGGGAAGCGATCTTACTGGCCAGTGGCCAAGAAGAGGGTTGGAGGAGAAGTACATCGGCTCAGACATCCAGGACTCCCCGGCTCAGACAGGAGGAAGGAGGAGGTAAGGAGGCAGGCCGTTCAGGGGGGTGGGGTAGGTTGCCTGCCTGGGGAATGTGTTGCCTGCATACCGACCGTTGACTGACCGTGGGGGGGTTGCATTGCTTTGCCGCCCCCCCCGAATTACCAAGCACCAGCTGCCACTGCTCCATAGAGAGACACAGTGCAGAACAGGACATGGTAAGTCAGTAATTTGGAAAGATCAGCTGCAGGAAGTCCACCAGTAATAACAGTCCTTTCCCTTCTGCTCGCCTTTTTTTTATTGGGCCCGGCTTCCGGAGTTCAGGTCCTAAAGTTTGGTCCATACAGATGTGTGAAGCACTAAAACGATTCTTGCATCAGGTTATAAAAAATATTTTATTATTACTATTAATAAATACAAATTTCAATAAAATAATCACATAAAGAAGCGATTTGATAAGGTGGCACAAACTACATTATAAGGATTGCCCAACAGCAGCTTCATTGCACCCCATTAATATTGTACCCCGGAAAAAAAGAGAGCATCCAAATGTCGGACTGTACAGGCTAGAAACCAGGATTTAAATTGATTTGAATAAAAATTACAATTTTATTAAGTGTATCACATTCAAATAATAACAAAAGTGGAATAAAACCAATAGTACTAGGAAGTTATACACTTGAGCCAGACGAAATAGAATGCTGTAGAAACAGTCTTTACGCACCAACGGGTTTCGTCATATTGCTTAATCAGGGCTTATGAGGAATATACAGCAGCTATTTACAATAAACAACATAATTAAAAAAAAAAAAAAAACATACATATAGGTTACATAAAGCCAACATCATTTCTAGTAATCTGTTTGTGCTACCAGACCCACCTTCATGCGGGACAGTACCCGCGAAAAATAACAAAACTTGAATAAAACCAATAATACTAGGAAGTTATACACTTGAGGCAGACGAGATAGAATGCTGTAGAAACAGTCCTCACGCACCGACGCGTTTCGTCATATTACTTTGTGAGGTCTTATGAGGAATATACAGCAACTATTTACAAAGGAGCAACATAATTTAAAAAAAACATACATATAGGTTACATAAAGCCAACATCAATTCTAGCAATCTTTTTGTTCTACCAGACCCACCTTAATGCATGCGGAGCAGTACCGGCAAAAAATAATAAAACTTGAATAAAATCAATAGTACTAAGAAGTTATACACTTGAGCCAGACGAGATAGAATGCTGTAGAAACAGTCCTCACGCACCAACGCGTTTCGCCATATTGCTTCATCAGGGCTTATGAGGAATATACAGCATATAGCTACAAAGAAACAACATAATAAAAAAAAAAAAAACTTCATATAGATTACATGAAGCCAACATAATTTCTAGTAATCGGTTTGTTCTTCCAGACCCACTTTCAGTACCAGCAAAATACATGGCTATACCAAGGCAGCATTCTTTTAGAAGCACCATATATTCTTATATATCGGGTCTACTTTTTGACTGCAGTTTTGAGCTCTGAGTCTGATGACTGTATAGTATATGGCCCGGTATGTGTTTATGCTGCCCTGGTATAGCCTTACATATATCTCGCTGTGATCCATGCAATACTGATTGTTGACGTACCAGCAACCAGCTACATATGTAGATAGTCCCCAAGCAGGTATTCTTGATGCTCCGGGCGCCCGCCCAGGGAATTATCCAGCTGGTTCCGCCCCGCATGAAGGTGGGTCTGGTAGAACAAACAGATTACTAGAAATGATGTCGGCATTATGTAACCCATATGTATGTTTTTTAAAACAATTTGTAGCTATATGCTGTATATTCCTCATAAGCCCTGACGAAGCAATATGGCGAAACACGTTGGCACATGAGGACTGTTTCTACAGCATTCTGGCCTGGCTCAAGTGTATAACTTCTTAGTATTATTGTTTTTTTTTTCAAGTTTTATTATTATTTTAATGTGATACATTTAATAAAATTGCAATTTTTATTCAAATCAAACTCCTGGTTTCTTGTCTGACATTTAGGTGCTTTCTTTTTTCATTTTTACATATACAACATGGATGGTGGCCTATAAATGTCACAAAATGTACCATATTATTGTACCCTCCCCTAAAAAAAAAAAACAAAAAAAAAAAACTCATACTACTAAACTTTAATTTCAATATACTCAATAATCACTATCAGAGGCACTTCGAAATATTAGATAAGGCACTACTAAGCAGGAGTCAAGACCGGCCTATGTAATAAACAAACATGGCGGCCCCTGTGCACATATAATCACAGAATTTATCAGAACTGTAATCATTACTGTATATACAGTACACCCCCGGGGGCCAGGGAAGGCACTGCGTGTACATACTATAAGGAACTCACCATTTCAGTGCGCACATATGATCAGTCTTTGTAACATTTGCCTAAAAATAATTTTTATGTGTTAATTTTTGAGGCACTGTTTAAAAAACGTGAATATAAAAACTGTGTAATGGTACAAAATTCCCCAAAAAAATACAAATTTAAAAAAAAAATTTGTGAATTTTTTTGTGAATTTAGTACTATTACACGGTTTATTTTGTGTATTTTTTGTGTATTTTTTATTTTTTTTGTGAATACAATTTAAAAAAAAAAATTTGTGAATTTTTATTGTGTATTTTTTTTGTGAATTCTTTACCATTACACAGTTTTTATATTCACCTTTTTTTCAACAGTGCCTCAAAAATTAACACATACAGTATAATATAGGTTTGGGACTTACCAAAATTGATGGCTTACTAAGGTAAAAAATGTATTTGTTTTTTACCTTGGTAAGCCATCAATTTTGGTAAGTCCCAAACCTATTATGTGTTAATTTTTGAGGCGCTGTTTAACCACTTGCCGACCGCCGCACGACTATCTACGTCGGCGGTCAGCCCCTCACAGGCAAAGTGACGTAGGGCTACGTCACTAGCTTGTGAGGGTCTAGGGAGCGAGCGCGCGCCGCCGGAGGCGCGCTCCCGCTCCCGCGTGGTCACGGACCCCCCCGCGCGTGTGACTGGCGGACCCGATGTCCGCCGGCCACTCTGCGATCGGCGGGGGAGAGGGAGAAAGTCAGGCAGCTTGTGTAAACAAGCTGCCTGTCATTCTCCCCTCTGTATGAGAGATGATCATATGGATCTACTATGTAGATCCGTTGATCACTCTGCATACAGTTGAAGCCACAGCCAATCACAGTAAGAATCACGCCCCTAGGGACACACACAGCCCCTCCCTCTCAAATAAAGTTAACCCCTTCACTACCAGTGTATTTTTACAGTAACAGTGCATATGTATAGCACTGATTACTGTAGAAATGTCACTGGTAACCCCAAAAGTGTCAAAAATGTCAGTCAAGGGTCCGATCTGTCCGCCGCAATGTCGCAGTACCGCAAAAAAAAAATCGCAGATCGCCGCCATTACGTGTTAAAAAAAAAAACAACAAAAATGACAAAAATCTTTCCCTTTGTTAGTAAACGCAATAACTTTTGCGCAAACCAATCAAAATACGCTTTTTGCGATTTTTTTTACCAAACATAGGTAGCATAAAACAAATTGGCCGAAAATGTTAAAAAATAATGATTTTTACATTTTTTTGGGGGGAATTTCATATAAAAAAAAAGGGAAAAATATTGCTATTTTTGCAAAATTTACGCTCTTTTTTTGTTTATAGTGCGTGATCAAAAAATCGCACAGGTGATCAAATACCGCCAAAAGAAAGCTCTGTTTGTGGGAAAAAAAGGACGCCAAATTCGTTTAGGTACAGCGTCGCACGACCGCGCAATTGTCCGTTAAAGTCACGCAGTGCCGAATCACAAAATACCCCCTGGTCGTTTAGCAGCCAAATCCTCCGGGGCTTAAGTGGTTAAAAAAGGTGAATATAAAAACTGTGTAATGGTACAAAATTCACAAAAAAATACAATTTAAAAAATGTTTTATTCATTTTGTACCATTACACAGTTTATTTTGTGTATTTTTTTGTGTATTTTTTTTTTTTTTTGTGAATTTTGTACCATTACATAGTTTTTATATTCACCTTTTTTTTCAACAGCGCCTCAGAAATTAACACATACAGTATAATATAGGTTTGGGACTTACCAAAATTGATGGCTTACTAAGGTAAAAAATTAACTAACTTTTTACCTTAGCAAGCCATCAATTTTGGTAAGTCCCAAACCTGTATTATATGTGGTAATTTTTGAGGTGCTGTTTAAAAAACGGGAATATAAAAACTGTGTAATGGTACAAAATTCACAAAATAAATTCACAAAAGAAAATAAAAAATACACAAAATAAACTGTGTAATGGTACAAAATTCACTAAAAAATTCATGAAAAAATGTTTTTAAATGGTATTTTTTTGTGAATTTTGTACCATCACACAGTTTTTATATCCACCTTTTTTAAACAGCGCCTCAAAAATGAACACATACAGTATAACATAGGATTGGGACCAAAATTGATGGCTTACCAAGGTAAAAAAAACGAATTAATTTTTTAGCTTAGTAAGCCATCAATTTTGGTAAGTCCCAAACCTATATTATATGTGGTAATTTTTGAGGTGCTGTTTAAAAAATGTGAATATAAAAACTGTGTAATTAGTACAAAATTCAAAAAAAAAATTTACAATTTTTATTTTTTTGTGAATTTTGTACCATTACACAGTTTTAATATTCACGTTTTTTAAACAGCGCCTCAAAAATTAACACATACAGTATAATATAGGTTTGTGACTTACCAAAATTGATGGCTTACCAAGGTAAAAAACTAAATAATTTTTTACCTTAGTAAGCCATCAATTTTGGTAAGTCACAAACCTATATTATATGTGTTCATTTTTGAGGTGCTGTTTAAAAAACGTGAATATATAAAAACTGTGTAATGGTAAAAAATTCACAAAAAAATACACAATAAAAATTCACAATTTTTTTTTTTAAATTGTATTTTTTTGTTAATTTTATACCATTACACAGTTTTTATATTCAGGTTTTTTAAACAGCGCCTCAAAAAATGAACACAAAATATAAAATGGCGCCACCTAATGGTGAATTCATTTTTTACCTTAGTAAGCCATCAGTTTTGGTAAGTCCCAAACCTATATTATATGTGTTCATTTTTTGAGGCGCTGTTTAAAAAACGTGAATATAAAAACGGTGTAATGGTACAAAATTAACAAAAAAAATACAATTTAAAAAAAAATTTTGTGAATTTTTATTGTGTATTTTTTTGTGAATTTTATACCATTACACAGTTTTTATATCCACGTTTTTTAAACAGCACCTCAAAAATTAACAAATATAATATAGGTTTGGGACTTACCAAAACTGATGGCTTACTAAGGTAAAAAATGAATTCACCATTAGGTGGTGCCATTTTATATATTTTGTATGTTAAAAAGAATTTCTGATGTTACTTTCACATCTGTACATTTTTGCCGTACCATATTTCTATTTACCATTTTACATATGAAAATATTTTGGAGTCGCCCTCTTGTGGTTGCTGATCAGGAACAGCATGGCCCCTTCACATTGGTGCAATATAATACAGTGCAGGTTTTACCAAAGCGTGGAATTTTGCGTACTGTCACTAAAACAGCCTGGTTTTACTGCCCCCTAGCTGCACACATAAACAAACCCTAAGGCACTGTTTCAGTGCAATGCACTGCAGAGCACCACATGCCGTGCCTTGTGATGCATTATGCTTCATTCACACTTGTGTGATTTGTAATGCGACTTTGGACATCAAACTCACATTAAAAAATTGCACTCCATTCTTTTCAATGGCACCTGTTCAAATCAGAGCGACTTTGAAAAAGTGCCTGCACTACATTGGTCCAAGGAATGTAAAGTAGGATCAAAATCACACAAAGTCGCACTGGCTAATGCGCTAATGTGAATGGAGCCTTAAAAAAAAAGAAGGAAGCAAGGCCTGCCTATGTAATGAACAAACATGGCTGTCCTGTGTACACAGAATATACAAAGAAATACGTTTTACTTTTACATGAATTAGGTTGTTACATTTATCACATTCACATGGATATTATTTTGTCTTTAGAAAAGGTTCATATCAGAAAAGTACAATGGTGCGTGCGTGTTTTCCCGCACATCACATGTAGGGCAGCCTAGTGAGAAATGCACAAAAGAAGTCCCTGACCCTTTTTCAAAATTTCATGGTGATGCGATTTGATGTGTGCAAAAAAGCGTGCATTAGCAGATGCATTGGTGTGTCATTAACAATGAATGGCACCGCCACGTGTCTGCTAAAGGGCAACGCGTTTCTGCGTGAGTGCTAGTGCTTTAGGAGGTGATGTATGTGTAGTAAATTTAAATGAGGTTGGTGCTTTGATCGCAGAACAGATCCCAGGCTACAGCATCGATGGGACAGAGCCCAGGAAAAGGCATAGATGGGACAGAGCCCAGGGAAAGGCATCGATGGGACAGAGCCCAGGACACGGCATCAGTGGGACAGAGCCCAGGACACGGCATCGGTGGGACAGAGCCCAGGACACGGCATTGGTGGGACAGAGCCCAGGACATGGCATCGGTGGGACAGAGCCCAGGACACGGCATCGGTGGGACAGAGCTCAGGACACGGCATCGATGGGACAGAGTCCAGGACATGGCATCGATGGGACAGAGCCCAGGAAAAGGCATCGATGGGACAGAGCCCAGGACATGGCATTGGTGGGACAGAGCCCAGGACATGGCATCGGTGGGACAGAGCCCAGGACACGGCATCGGTGGGACAGAGCCCAGGACATGGCATCGATGGGACAGAGCCCAGGAAAAGGCATCGATGGGACAGAGCCCAGGACATGGCATTGGTGGGACAGAGCCCAGGACATGGCATCGGTGGGACAGAGCCCAGGACACGGCATCGGTGGGACAGAGCCCAGGAAAAGGCATCGATGGGACAGAGCCCAGGAAAAGGCATCGATGGGACAGAGTCCAAGAAAAGGCATCGATTGGGACAGAGCCCAGGACAAGGCATCGGTGGGACAGAGCCCAGGACAAGGCATCGGTGGGACAGAGCCCAGGACATGGCATCGGTGGGTCAGAGCCCAGGACATGGCATCGGTGGGACAGAGCCCAGGACACGGCATCGGTGGGACAGAGCCCATGACACAGCATTGGTGGGACAGAGCCCAGGACACTGCATCAGTGGGATAAAGCCTAGGACACGGCATTGGTGGGACAGAGCCCAGGACACGGCATCGGTGGGATAAAGCCTAGGACACGGCATCGGTGGGACAGAGGGGCCAAGATGTGGGACTGTTTCGGCAGATCCTGGACAGTTGGCATGTATGCAAAGGTTTGGAAAAAGTTTGTACAGTCTTCCAGTGTAAGGGTTGATAAAGGAGGTGATGTATGTGTAGTAGATTTAAATGAGGTTGGAGCTTTGATCCCAGAACAGATCAAAGTTTTGAGGGAAGGTTGACAATTCCTGACCTCTCCTTCTGAAAATGCAAGTTACTTTGCTTCCCTGTCTACTGCTTCAATATCCTGAACCTCTGACTTGGGACTTGAATGCAGAAATGGCCAATAATAGCTTTACTCTAAAACAGGGGCCCCCAAACATTCTAAACAAAGGGCCAGTTTAATGTTCTTCAGACTCTAGGGGGACAAGAATGCGGTCAGGGAGAGTAAGCAATGCCCCATCTTTGGTGTCATTTGGAGGAATTGTGTCATCATTGGGGTCATTGGGAGGAATGGTGCCCCATCATTGGGAAGAATGGTGCCCTATCGTTGGTGCCATTAGGAGAAATGATGTTCCATCAGTGCCATTGGAAGGAATTGAGTCCCATCATTGGTACCATTGGGAGGAATTGTGTCCCATTGTTGGTGTCATTGGGAGGATATGTGTCCCATTGTTGGTACCATTGGAAGGAATTGTGCCCCATCGTTGGTGCCATTGGAAGGAATTGTGCCCCCTTGTCGGTGCCATTGGAAGGAATTGTGCCCCATCGTTGGTGCCATTGGAAGGAATTGTGCCCCCTTGTTGGTGCCATTGGAAGGAATTGTGCCCCATCATTGGTACCATTGTAAGGAATTGTGCACCCTTGTTGGTGCCATTGGAAGGAATTGTGCCCCCTTGTTGGTGCCATTGGGAGGAATTGTGCCCCATCGTTGGTGCCATTGGGAGGAATAGTGCCCCCTTGTTGGTGCCGTTGGAAGGAATGGTGTCCCATTATTGTTACTGGGAGGAATTGTGCCCTTTCATTGGTGTCAGTGGGATTAATAGTGCCCTAAGGACTGGATAAGAGCAGCCAAAGAGCCACATCTGGCCCCGGGGCCACAGTTTGGAGACCACTGCTCTAAAAGCGACCACTGACCTTCTTACACCTCTATGCAGCTGCCTTAAAGAAACAGATATTAGTTAGGATGATCCTGCTAATGGCCTTCTCCCCCCTCCACTGTATGTGATGGCGTTTCCCGTCCTCCCCGGGAGGGGACTGTATTCAATGTCAGACATTGTATCAAACAATACGCTTCATAGCGCAATCCATATCACATAAATGACAGGCGCTCTTTATGGCTACAGGTGGCATTTACATGGTGTGATTTGTTTAAGGCACCATTTAAAACGTCCTGCAATATGGCACTGTCCGAAGTGTGATCACAGCTCCATTTAGCGAGACTCTGCAGTGGAAAGAGAAGACACAGGTCCTCCTGGTTGCTGGCAGTCTGTTGTAACGCGTGTCGGCGTGCCGTCTGTCCGTTACTGATGGGCGGAGCCTGGGGAGGAAGCAAAACAATCATACAGACATGTGATTGGTAAACATGGCTAGGATGATTCAGATATGAGCAGAGAAGGGGGCGGAGTCATGACACAAATTACATCACTTAGTTTCAGGCCCCATTCACACCTCAGCGTTCTGTAGCTTGAAGCTCCAAAACGCTGGAGAAGAAATCAATTATTTTCTATGGAGACGGTTCAAATCTCCACTACAAATCGCCTGAAGCCAAATGCCTGAAGCTCAAAAATAGTTTTGAAGCTTCTTTTATTTGCTCGATTTTGGCAGATTGTTGCATTTTTTATGATTTGTTTTTCCCATAGAAATGCATTGAAACAAGCAATTTGCGCATTTTTCTAAAAAATGTTTTTCTGTTTAAATGCAAAAGTTAAAAATAAATAAATAATAATAATAATTAAATATTAAAATAAATAATAATCATCACAAATAATTAATTAAAACCTAACACCAATCCCTAACCGTAATCCTAACCCCTAATCCTAGTGCTAACCCTAACAACAGAAAAAAATACATATTATTTATTATTATTATATTTATTATTCTTTTTTTTTTTTTTTTGCTTGATTTGGGCAGATTTGTGCATTTTTTACGATTTTTTTCCCCCATAGAAATGCATTGAAACAGGCAATTTACACATTTTTAAAAAAAAATGTTTTTCTGTTTAAATGCAAAAGTTAAATAAAAATAAAATAATAATAATAATTAAATATTAAAATAATAATCATCATAAATAATTAATTAATTAAAACCTTTCACCAATCCCTAACCGTAATCCTAGAGCTAACCCTACAAAAGAAAAAAAAATACTTATTATTATTTATTATTATATTTATTATTCTTTTTTTTTTTTTTTTTTTGATCAATTTGGGCAGATTGGTGCATTTTTTTGTGATTTTTTTTCCCCCAAAAGAAATGCATTGAAACAAGCAATTTGCGCATTTTTTTAAAAATGTTTTTCTGTTTAAATGCAAAAGTTAAATAAAAAGAAATAATAATAATTACATATTAAAATAAATAAATAATAATCATCAAAAATAATTAATTAAAACCGAACACCAATGCCTAACCGTAATCCTAACCCCTAATCCTAGCGCTAACTCTAACAAAAGAAAAAAATAAATATTATTTATTATTATTGTTTTTTTTTTTTTTTTTTGCTTGATTTGGGCAGATTAGTGCATTTTTTATGATTTTTTTCCCCCCATAGAAATGCATTGAAACCGGCAATTTGCGCATTTAAAAAAAAAATGTTTTTCTGTTTAAATGCAAAAGTTGAATAAAAATAAATAATATTTATTTATTTATTTTAGGTTCTTATATAGCGCTGTCAAATTACGCAGCACTTTACATATACATTGCACATTCACATCAGTCCCTGCCCTCAAGGAGCGTACATCCTAAGGTCCCTAACTCACATACATACACAGTAGGGCCAATTTTATACAGGACCCAATTAACCTACCAGCATGTCTTTGGAGTGTGGGAGGAAACCCATGCAGACACAGGGAGAACATGCACTTACAGTAGATGCATGGAAAGTCAGCATAGATGGTATAAATGCCGGAATTTCTTTAGCTACGCTCGTGCCCGGCTGCAGCACGGACCATAAGCAGTCGTACGTGACGGTTACGCCTCCTCTCTGACGCGTTTCGTCCTATTGGACATCGACCGAGATCTCACTCCTATCTCGGTCGATGTCCAATAGGAAGAAACGCGTCAGAGAGGAGGCGTAACCGTCACGTACGACTGCTTGAGGTCCGTGCTGCAGCCGGGCACGAGCGTAGCTAAAGAAATTCCGGCATTTATACCATCTATGCTGACTTGCCATGCATCTACTGTAAGTGCATTACTGTTTTTTAATAAATTTTATAGAAGATATCACACTATTGCGGCTTTATTCCTTACACCCCATGCTTGGAAGTCACCGGCCCTTTGGTCAGAGATTTACCTTGTTGTAGGTTGGATACAAAGGAGGTAGTGGATATCAGTGGAACTACAAGCGCCTATTATCTGCTGTTTGCAATTCACCTGGCTGTAGGTTGGATACGGAGGAGGTGATAGTGGATATTAGTTGACCCATAAGCGCTCAATAACTGCTGTCCGGTAAGGGACTATTTTGGGTGGTTCACTTGGAGTTTGGAAGCACTTATAATTTGTGGTTATCAGCAGATTTGCTATTTGTGGGCACCTTATTTCTGTCTGGTAAGGAGGAATTTCACCTGGTGGTGGGTCTTTCACATTGAAGTTGAAGATATCTTTCATGTTGTGGAGCACCAGTTTGATATTATCACATATGGACACTTATGATTGATGTATTATGGACTTTTGAAACACACCATTCACCTGTTATCCAATATTTTGTTTGATTGCAATTTATTTTGGATTCGTATATTTGTTTTAGCGCACCTATCTATTTTACATAATATATTTATTATTATTATTTTTTTTTGCTCGATTTGGGCAGATTTGTGCATTTTTTATGATTTTTTTCCCCATAGAAATGCATTGAAACAGCCAATTTGCGCATTTTTAAAAAAAATTGTTTTTCTGTTTTAAATGCAAAATTTTAATAAAAATAAATAATAAAAATTAAATATTAAAATAAATAATAATCATCATAAATAATTAATTAATTAAAACCTAACACCAATCCCTAACCGTAATGATAACCCCTAATCCTAGTGCTAACCCTAACAAAAGAAAAAAACAAATATTATTTATTATTATTTATTATATTTATTATTATTCTTTTTTTTTTTTGCTCGATTTGGGCAGATTTTATGATTTTTTTACCCATAGAAATGCATTGAAACAGGCAACTTTCGCATTTTTAAAAAAAAAACATTTTCTGTTTAAATGCAAAATTTTAATAAAAATAAATAATAAAAATTAAATAGTAAAATAAATAAATAATAATCATTAATTAATTAATTAAAACCTAACATGAATCCCTAACGGTAATAATAACCCCTAATCCTAGCGCTAACCCTAACAAAAGAAAAAATCAATATTAATAATAAGCAAACAAGTAAAAAATACATAAATAAATGAACCTAGTGTTAACCCTTAGGCCCCTTTCACACTGGCAGAGTTCGCCAGTGTATTTTAAAAGAAAAAAAAAAAAAAAAAAGGAAGAAAAAAAAATGTAGGGTCTCTGCTAAAAAAAAAAAAAAAAAAATGTTGTTTGGGGGTTTCAAGTAATTTTCCAGCAAAAAAAAAAGTAGATTTTTACATGTAGGAGCGAAGTGTTAGAATAGGCTTGGGAAGGAGGTGGTTAAAAACATCATTAGTGTGTTGATGTTGTTTATCCCTTGTGATAGCAATAAAGCTAGTACAAAAAGAAGTGTAAAAAAAAAATAAAAAAATGGTATAAAATAATATAAAAAACAAAAATTTAAAGCGTCCCCATCCTACTGTGCTTACGCGCAAATGCAAACGCATACTTTACTTTTTGCACGCATATGTAATAGGCGGTCGCAGCACACACGTGAGGTATTGTTGCGAACGTCAGAGCGAGAGCAATAATTCTATCACCAGACCTCCTGTGCAACTCTGAACTGGTAACCTGTAAAGGCGTTTAAAATGTCGCCTATGAAGAATTTTAGGCACCGTAGTTTGCCGCCATTCCACAGGCAGACGCAATTTTAAAGTGTAACATGTTGGGTATCTATTTACTCGGTGTAACATCAACTTTCACATTTTACAAAAAAAATTGGGCTATATTTACTGGGTTTTTTTTTTTTTTTTTAGTTCATGAAAAATTTTTTTTTTTGTTTGAAAAATCGCTGCGGAAATACGGTGTGACATAAAAAATTGCAAAACCCACCATTTTATTCTATAGGGTCTCTGCTAAAAAAAAAAAATATATATATATATATATATATATATATATATATATATATATATATATATATATATATGATGTTTGGGGGTTCTAAGTAATTTTCTAGCACAAAAAAGCAGATTTTTACATGTAGTAACGAAGTGTTAGAATAGGCTTGGGAAGGAGGTGGTTAAAAACATCATTAGTGTGTCGATGTTGTTCATCCATTGTGATAACAATGAAGCTAGTACGAGAAAAAAAGTGTGAAAAATATTTTTTGTATAATATATCTATATAATAATAATAATAAAAAAAAAAATTAGTGTGTCGATGGGGGGACCAGGGAAGGAGGGGAGGGGGACCAAGGAAGGAGGGGTGGGGGCAAGGAAAGGAGGGGAGGGGGACCAAGGAAGGAGGGGTGGGGGCAAGGAAGGAGAGGGGGACCAGGGAACGAGGGGGGACCAGGGAAGGAGGGGAACCAGGGAAGGAGGGGAACCAGGGAAGGAGGGGGCGGCCAGGGAAGGAGGGGAGGGGGACCAAGGAAGGAGGGGGGGCAAGGAAAGGAGGAGAGGGGGACCAGGGAACGAGGGGGGACCAGGGAAGGAGGGGGGGCCAGGGAAGGAGGGGAGGGGGGCCAGGGAAGGAGTGGGGGCCAGGGAAGGAGAGGGGGACCAGGGAACGAGGGGGGACCAGGGAAGGAGGGGGGGCAAGGAAAGGAGGGGAGGGGGACCAGGGAAGGAGGGGGGGCCAGGGAAGGAGGGGGGCCAGGGAAGGAGGGGAGGGGGACCAGGGAAGGAGGACCAGGGAAGGAGGGGGGCCAGGGAAGGAGGGGAGACCAGGGAAGGAGGGAGGACCAGGGAAGGGGGGGCAGGAAAGGAGGGGAGGGGGACCAGGAAAGGAGGGGGGGGACCAGGGAAGGAGGGGGGGACCAGGGAAGGAGGGGAGGGGGACCAGGGAAGGAAGGGAGACCAGGGAAGGAGGAGGGGACCAGGGAAGGAGGGGGGGACCAGGGAAGGAAGGGAGACCAGGGAAGGAGGGGGGGACCAGGGAAGGGGGGGCAGGGAAGGAGGGGAGGGGGACCAGGGAAGGAGAGGAGGGGAGGGGGACCAGGGAAGGAGGGGAGACCAGGGAAGGAGGAGGGGACCAGGGAAGGGGGGGACCAGGGAAGGAGGGGAGACCAGGGAAGGAGGAGGGGACCAGGGAAGGGGGGGGGCAGGGAAGGAGGGGAGGGGGACCAGGGAAGGAGAGGGGACCAGGGAAGGGGGGACCAGGGAAGGAGGGGAGACCAGGGAAGGAGGAGGGGACCAGGGAAGGAGGAGGGGACCAGGAAAGGCCAAATATAAGTGGATTCATCTTCAACTTTATTGCTAACAGTTAATGTTAGTGACATTGTTGCTGTATATCCTTCTATGACCGGTTCCCTTTAATACATGAGCTGAGCTGTGCTGTATACGGCCGGTGTGGGTCGGTTCTGTCGGAGCGGGGTGATAAATGTCTGCTAATAAAGGGGCGATGTGATGAGTTAGCAGACACTCAGATCAGGGTAATGGACTAGATGAACACACAATAATAGTTCAGTATTAACCGCGACATGTGAGCGCCGCTGGAAACTGACGCCCCCTCTGTTATCGCAGGCACTGGATTTGGAACGACAAGTCGGGGCAGTAAAAGTTCTCAGTTTGCCCGTCTTCTGCAGCGCCACCATCTTTAACCAGTTGCCGACCGCCCGCCGCAGATATACTGCCGCAGGCTGGCTTGGCTGCGCGAACCGACGTATGGGTACGGGTGTCGCCAGAGGCACGCGCGCTCCCCCATTATGCAGCAGGGGGGAGCAGCCGATCCACAGGGGGCCAGTGCCCGCGATTTTCCGCTGGGCACCCGCAATCGCTCCCTGCTGAGAGAGAAGAACGGTCGGCTGTTGTAAACACAGCCGACCGTTCTTCTCTCTGGAATGATCACAGAGCGCCTGAGATCCTTCTATTTAGGAACACAGATCTCTATGGTCATTTCACAAGCCCATCCCCTTCACAGTTAGAAAACACCCCCTAGGCTCACACTTAACCCTTTGATCGCCCCTGAGTTAACCCCTTTCTGCCAGTGTCATTATTACAGTAACAGTGCATATTTTTAGCACTGATTACAGTAGTAATGTCACTGGTCCCCCCAAAAGTATAAAAAACATCAGTTAGGGGTCCGATCTGTCCGCTGCAATGTCGCAGTCCTGCTAAAAATCGCTGATCGCCGCCATTACTAGTAAAAATAAATAAAAATGACGTAAATCTTTTCCATAGTTTGTAGACTTGATAACTTTTGCGCAAACCAATCAAAATACACTTATTGGGATTTTTCTTTAACCAAAAATATGTAGCAGAATACAAATTGGCCTAAAATGATGAAAAAAAATCGATTTTCTAAATTTTTTTTATTGGATAGGTTTTATAGTAGAAAGTGAAAAATGTTTTTTTTTTTTTTTCAGAATTGTTGCCATTTTTTTGTTTATAGCATAAAAAATAAAAATCGCAGAGGTGATCAAATAACACCAAAAGAAATCTCTATTTGTGGGAAAAAAGGACATCAATTTTATTTGGGTACAGCGTCGCAGGACCGCACAATTGTCAGTTAAAGTAACGCAGTGCCGAATCGCAAAATAGGGCCTGGTCATTAAGGGGGAAAATCCTTCCGGTCTTAAAGTGATTGAATGTAATTTTTCTTTTGCTTGGAGCTTTAAAGCGGACGTTCAGTCTGCTTATGTTTCCCCCCCCCCTTTCCTGATCATAGAAGGGGGGGGGGCAGGGCAATGTGGTGCCATCATATTACTACTTATTACACAGGATCTGTATGCCGGGGGGTCCAGGGGTTACCGGGTGCAGAGATACCATCAGAGACGTGAGCTGCAGCAGCGGCGGGGCGCTCGGTGTGAAGTGGTGCCGCCTGCCATTCTCCCTGTGTTTGCCTGACAGCAATAGCTGATAAGACAGCAGATAATAAAGTGCCTCTTAGGACAACAGTAACACCATATGCTGCTTCTGCTCATCGCCCTTCACTGGAAGTGATGAGACATCCCATAATTACATCCATAGAGCTTCCTTAAAGGGCAATCCACCCAAAAGTGAGATTCCACTTCTAGGTGGATTCCCAATGGCTGAATTCTTACATCATTGGGGGGGGGGTGTGGGAAAATCTCTCTTCCGCACTTCCTGTCCCCACTCATCCCGCACAATCGCTGTGTAACTCCACCGAGCAGGAACCACAGCCTGTATATTTCATCAGCAAATATGGCCGACATCCAAAAATTAGGAGAGAGAGAAGCTTTGGAAGACCGGGCATTTTCTGGCACTTTTTTGCTAGAAAATGGCTTTGAACCCTCAAAAATAATATATATATTTTTTAGCAAAGACTGTGGAGAATAAAATGGCGGTCGTTGCAATATTTTTTGTCAAGCGGTATTTGTGCAGCGGTCTTTCAAACACAATTTTTTTTTGGGAAGAAATACATTTCACTGCATTTATATAAACCTAAACAGTAAAGTTAGCCCACTTTTTTCTATAATGTGAAAGATAATGTTACGCTGAGTAAATGGATACCCAACATGTCATGCTTCAAAATTGCGCACGCTCATGGAATGGCGCCAGACATTGGTACTTAAAAATCCCCATAGGTGACACTTTAAAAATTTCTACAGAGTTACCAGTTTAGAGTTACAGTGGAGGTCTAGGGCTCAAATTGTTGCTCTCACTTTAACGATCGCGGCGATACCTCACATGTGTGGTTTGAACACCGTTTACATATGTGGGCGGGACTTGCGTTAGTTTCTGCGCGCGAGCTAACGGGGACAGGGCGTTTTAATTTATTTTTTTTCCTAATTATTTTTTATTTTTACACAGTTTTTCAAAAAAAATATTTTTTTGATCATTTTTATTCCTATTACAAGGAATTTAAACATCCCTTGTAATAGAAATAAGCAGGACAGGACCTCTTTATTGTGAGATCTGGGGTCAGAAAGTCCTCACACCTCATATCTACACTAAAAAAAAAAAAAAAAAAAAAAAAGTCATTTTTTTCATGATGAAAAAAAATGGGCTCTTTAAATGCGTTGCTAGGAGACGACGTATGATGTCACTACGGTCCTCCAAGGTCATAGAGTGGAGTGGGGACCATCTTGCTCTTACTCGACTTCCTGCCTGTGAGGAGCGTGAACCGTATTGTTTTCCCTGCTGCCGGCAGGGAGCGATCGCGGGTGTCGGGTGTTGCAGGCGCGCGACCGATGTATACCTACATCGGTTCATGCAGGAGGGACTGCCTGTTGCATTAAAACTGCGGCGGGCGGTCCGGAAGCAGTTAAAGAGGTTGTAAACCCACTTTTATAGGTGATCCTTTAATAAGGCTTACCTATAGGTACTGTAAATATCTCCTAAGCTTGCACCGTTTAGGAGATATTTACATTTCATGCAGCCGATGACATCATCGGTGCATGCACTCCGAAAGGAATGGCCGCTCACGCCATTCCTTCAGAGCCCTGTGCCGTGACCGGCGACTCCTGTGACGTCACCAGTAGCATAGCCGGCGTCCGCAGATCAGGAAGGAAGACGGCTGAAGATGGATGAGACCTCCAGCGGGGACAACGTGGGCTTCGTTTGGAATGAAGTGTCACATAATGTGCTAGTATGTGATGCATACTAGCACATTATGCATTTTCTTTGCAGGGAAGAGAAAACGTAAAAAAAAAGTAAAAAAAAAAAAGGAAGAGCTTACTTACTCTTTAAGTGCCATCTTTGTGAGTTGCTTTGCTTAATTTTAATAAACAATAAACTTAAACGGAGAGCACTAGGTGTTCTTTTTATGCTTTTTATATATTGCTGATCGGGACGGAGTGAAGTCTAGCGGGCCTAAACACTAGATGTTTAGAAAGATGCCAAACTGCACACCCCCCCCCTTCCCTTAGGGTTAGGGCCTAGGCGCCCCCTATCCCTGCAATAATCCATTGCACCCAGGGCAGCCACCTGCCCACCCATTGTCCTGGGGCCTGCCCACCCCTTGTCCTGGGGCCTGCCCACCCCTTGTCCTGGGGCCTGCCCACCCCTTGTCCTGGGGCCTGCCCACCCCTTGTCCTGGGGCCTGCCCACCCCTTGACCTGGGGCCTGCCCATCCCTTGACCTGGGGACTGCCCACCCCTTGTCCTCGGGCCTGCCCACCCATTGTCCTGGGGCCTGCCCACCCCTTGTCCTCGTGCCTGCCCACCCCTTGTCCTGGGGCCTGCCCACCCCTTGTCCTGGGGCCTGCCCATCCCTTGTCCTGAGGCCTGCCCACCCCTTGTCCTCGTGCCTGCCCACCCCTTGTCCTGGGGCCTGCCCATCCCTTGTCCTGAGGCCTGCCCACCCCTTGTCCTGAGGCCTGCCACCCCTTGTCCTGGGTACTGCCCACCCCTTGTCCTCGGGCCTGCCCACCCCTTGTCCTGGGGACTGCCCACCCCTTGTCCTGGGGACTGCCCACCCCTTGTCCTGGGGACTGCCCACCCATTGTCCTGGGGACTGCCCACCCCTTGTCCTCGGGCCTGCCCACCCCTTGTCCTGAGGCCTGCCACCCCTTGTCCTGGGTACTGCCCACCCCTTGTCCTCGGGCCTGCCCACCCATTGTCCTGGGGCCTGCCCACCCCTTGTCCTGGGGACTGCCCACCCCTTGTCCTGGGGACTGCCCACCCCTTGTCCTCGGGCCTGCCCACCCCTTGTCCTGGGGCCTGCCCACCCCTTGTCCTGGCCCTGGACACAGGGGTCAGAATATAAGGTGATGACAGAGGTGGAGGATAAGCACTTTCTTCTCTGTTTGCACGGATGGTAGATTCGATTTTTTCACTTTGCATTTACATGTGGATTATTCACGGACATTTCTTTCACCATTTTCGTGTATTTTTATGTGCATTTTCACACTAATTTTGATGGTAACGATTTCTGGCGCAGCACTATTTTTTGGATTGAATATTATTTATGAGAAGTGAACACACATTATTAGTGACCGTCCTTTCGAATTTTTGTTTGTTTTGATTTGCGCTGATTTATTTTTGGTTATTAACTGACACCAGTTTACCTAAATTAGCACCTATCTTGCACCCAGTTTGTGTCTATTACCGCCTATCTTGCACCTGTGTTTTGCCTACATAGCACCAAGTTTGTATCAGTACCCGGTTTGACCCTATTAGCGCCAATGTTGCACCTGGCTCATAAAGACAGCGAGGCAGAATGTGAGGATAAGATTCTGCCTCCACGCTTCGCTGATCGTTGGATAATGCCTCCAATGATCTGCGCATTGGGCAGTGTTGACATCACGCCAGCTGATCTTTAAATCAGCTGGCGTGATGCCAACACTACGCATGCACAGAGCATCAGAGGCATTATCCAACAATCAGCAAACCCATCTGCAGTAATCCGAACACTGGGAAAAAGCCGTACAGTGTCACTGCATGCCGTACAGAGCCATTGTATGCCGTACAGAGCCATCCTATGCCGTACAGAGCCATCATATGCCGTACAGAGCCATTGCACGCTGTACAGAGCCATCGCATGCCGTACGTCATAATGTACACTTCCGGGTTTTTACATGGAGACCCGATCAGAGCTGAATGCGGCTCTGATCGGGTCTTCGGCAGCCATGCTGCCGGTGGGACGGGAGACCCGGGCGAGCCGCGAAAGGTGGTGGGAGGGGGACGTCCCCTCCCGCTCCTTGTAATGACAGCTGAGCGGCTTCTCAGCCCCATCGGTTATGATTACAAGTCAGCCGACCGTCGGCTATGGACGCCGGTACCAAGGTGATGCCTCTAGTTGCAGACATCACTCCGGTACAAGGACTTTCCTGAAATATCAGCAATATCGGTAACTTCCGGGGCCGATTACGATTACACGGGGAAAGTGCAGATCAGTGCTGCCGATAATCGGTCAATCCCTACACATGACCAAACGATTTGGATGATATTTAATTATCCCGGAGTTCAGCTTTGAAGAAGAACTTCATTTAAACGGGAAATGTCACCGGTAAATGGCACAGTGTGCGATAAAACTGAAGACAATGCTTCTTGCTGATCCTCATAAATAAAGCTCTACAGCAGGGACCTCCAAACTACGGCCCTCCAGCTGTTGCAGAACTACACATCCCATGAGGCATCGTAAAACTCTGACATTCACAGATATGACTAAGCATGATGGGAATTGTAGTTCCTGAACAACTAGAGGGCCATAGTTTGAAGACCCCTGCTCTACAGGAAGACATTAGAGGCAAACAGACTGTGGACTTTGCAAGTGCAGTTGCCCTCATTTCCCCAGAGCTCAGTAAATGTGGTGAAGCTCACTGATTTCCATTATCCAATCATGTGCAAGCAAAAATACTGTTTTTTATTATTTATTTATTTTCCTTGCACCTGATTGGATATTCATTACAAAGTGAAGCTTTACTACAAGAAAATGACTGCAGCTGCACTTGCAAAGTGCACAGTCTATTTGCCTTTAGTAAATCCACCCCATCCCATTGGTACACTGCGGACACATCCGTTACCTTTCCTCTGCAGGAGGTTCTGCCGCGCTTTCACAAACGCTAGGATGTCGGCATCTGTCTGGCTGTCACCGGTGAGCGGGATCGGAGTGTTGGTGGAGCGAGGATTTCTGGAATGTAAAATAAAATGTTTAAAGCAAATATACAGATATATAAATACAGAAAATAATGCAAAAAGTGGGACTTTGAAGGTGCTGAAACCCCCTCTCAGAATAAATGTCAAATGCATAAATTCAGATAAAAAAAATGTTTTTTTTTTATTACAAAAGGCAGATAAAAAGAACATTCATAAATCCCTAAAAGTATGGGTTGTAGATCCCACACACATTTCTATAACCATACAAGGGCAGCCCTGAAGGTAGAGTCTCTATCCTGCATATATATCATACAAACAAAAGCCTTGTATAAAGCTGTAGATGTGCGAGTCATCCCTGCACAGCTTCTGAGTTCTGAAGCATTTGGCTGAATATTGCCTGAAACACTTCAGAATTCATCCTGCTGCTTTGTCAGCAGTCACATCATCAATAAATACAAGAGAACCAGTTCCATTGGCAGCCATACATGCCCACGCCATGACACTACCACCACCATGCTTCACTGATGAGGTGGTATGCTTTGGATCATGAGCAGTTCCTTTCCTTCTCCATACTCTTCTCTTCCCATCACTCTGGTACAAGTTGATCTTGGTTTCATCTGTCCATAGGATGTTGTTCCAGAACTGTGAAGGCTTTTTTAGTTGTTGTTTGGCAAACTCTAATCTGGCCTTCCTGTTTTTGAGGCTCACCAATGGTTTACATCTTGTGGTGAACCCTCTGTATTCACTCTGGTGAAGTCTTCTCTTGATTGTTGACTTTGACACACATACACCTACCTCCTGGAGAGTGTTCTTGATCTGGCCAATTGTTGTGAAGGGTGTTTTCTTCACCAGGGAAAGAATTCTTTGGTCATCCACCACAGTTGTTTTCCGTGGTCTTCCGGGTCTTTTGGTGTTCCTGAGCTCACCGGTGCTTTCTTTCTTTTTAAAGATGTTCCAAACAGTTGATTTGGCCACACCTAATGTTTTTGCTGTCTCTCTGATGGAGTTGTTCAGCCTAATGATGGCTTGCTTCACTGATAGTGACTAGGGATGATCGAACGGTTCGGGTCGACCATCTGTTCGAAATTTGGCCAAATTCCGAACTTTTTGCAGTAAAACTTCAGAATTCGGCCACCAGAACCACCCAAAATGAAATGGGACAGGAACTGGGCTTTAAAAGCCTGTGATTGGACCAGAAACGTCAGTAAAAGCCAATTGAGGGGGAGGAGTCTGCTAGGAATGTGATTGGAGTGACTACGGGGTCCAGAGGCCAATCAGTAGTGAATACACCCCCCAGTATATAACATAGCCCCTGCCAAATCTCTAGCACTGTAATACAGGGGCTGTGGAAGAGAGTGGAAGCAGTTCTGTTACCCCTGCTGCAAAAGTATCATTTGGCAATTATTAGTGTGAGGAAAGGGATATCTAGTGTAGTTAGGGTACTATATACCACTATAGTTAGATTCAATAATCTAGTTTCTGTAGGGAAAGTTTTAAGTGTCAGGGTGACCGTAATGTAGTTTAGGGTGAACTGACTCTGCTATGCCAGGGTGACCGAACTCATCCATGTCAGGGTGACCGTAATGTAGATATATATATATGGAATCCAAAAACACCATTTTGAAGCCCTAAAACCCAATAAATGCCCCTAAAAAGTGCCTAGGGTTCTGGGTCATGCCCCAGGGACTATTAATCACATAAAAAAAGTTCTTAAAAATTGTCGTTTTTGATAGAGAGCCAATTATTGAAAAAATTATTGAAAAAAAAAATTAGATTTCTTTGGATTTAGTGTCTGGGGGGTCTAAAATGTGTACCTGTGAAGTTTCAGCTCTGTAGCATGTCCAGAACCAGAAAAAAAAGATAATTTTTCTTAGAATTTCAGTAGCACAGGGATGGGGTTACCCTCCTTTCACACCTGGGCGTTTTTGTTTCAGGCGTTTATTGGGTGTCTTTGGAGGCAGGCATGACATCTGAACTTCTGTATAGGGGTATATATACACACACATATATATATATATATACACACATATAGGTGTGAAAGGAGGGTGACCCTGCGCTTCTTCTCTTCCGGAAGAATTTTACTCATATTGATCCACCGTTCACCTTTTGGTGCTGAAGTCACTTTTATAATCTCCTTCTGAACACACAGTGGGAGAATCACTCGAGATTGCTTTACACATATTGTCACTTGTATGAACTCTCATGCTGTGATCTATTCATCTGAATATTGTTTATGACACTTTATTAATTTATGTATTTATTTATTTATATGATGCGGCACATTATTTATTGGATTTGTTTTTAATGAAGTTTATTCATGTCACTGATTCACTGTCACATCATTGGAAATTTTTCACTTAAAGCGGAGTTCCAGCCTCCTGATGAGGAAGGCTTAAAGCCGAAACGCGTCAGATTTGTCATGTTGTCACCGCTATCCATGTTGGAATAAAGAATTTTACTTGGAAGAAGCCTTTTTATGTGCCGGCTTTATTGATATAACATTCACTGTCACATCATTGGAAATTTTTCACTTAACTTATTGTTATTTATATGGCACTGACACCACTTTGTACTGCACTTTATATTTATTTATTCGCGGTTTATTTCTCACTTGCTGGACAAGCGCAGCTTCAATGTCCATCTCCTTGTATAAAGCTATAGTATAACACTTCATATACAGCACATGTGTTGGCAGGATAAGATGACTCGTCCCTGTCCCAACGTGTTTCACCTATATTGGCTTCCTCAGGGGTTCAGGGAAATTACATGGCTTTAGAATACCTGGAAAAATAGAAATACATCCTCAAACTGAAGGTGGAGGAGCGCAAGGTCTCTAACATCCACAAGCCCTGCGTCAGGGACTCAGACGCCGCTGTGCAGCCTACGATCCATCTAGGCGAGTGCGCATGTGCGTGCGTCATGACGCACATTGTACCAACCCAGCCTCCTCTTAAGGATCGCTCACCCTCTCATCCAGTGCTGGATTATGGTCAGCTTCCTGTTTCCTGTTGTGACCCCGGCTTGCTCCACGGACTTATCTCTGCCTGATAACCTGTGTACCGACCCCGGCTTGCTCCACGGACCTGCTTCTGCCTGATAACCTGTGTACCGACCCCGGCTTGCTCCACGGACCTGCTTCTGCCTGATAACCTGTGTACCGACCTCGGCTTGGTCCAAGGACCTGCTTCTGCCTGATAACCTGTGTACCGACCCCGGCTTGCTCCACGGACCTGCTTCTGCCTGATAACCTGTGTACCGACCCCGGCTTGCTCCACGGACCTGCTTCTGCCTGATAACCTGTGTACCGACCTCGGCTTGGTCCAAGGACCTGCTTCTGCCTGATAACCTGTGTACCGACCCCGGCTTGCTCCACGGACCTGCTTCTGCCTGATAACCTGTGTACCGACCTCGGCTTGGTCCAAGGACCTGCTTCTGCCTGATATCCTGTGTACCGACCCCGGCTTGCTCCACAGACCTGCTTCTGCCTGATATCCTGTGTACCGACCCCGGCTTGCTCCACGGACCTGCTTCTGCCTGATAACCTGTGTACCGACCCCGGCTTGCTCCACGGACCTGCTTCTGCCTGATAACCTGTGTACCGACCCCGGCTTGCTCCAAGGACTTGCTTCTGCCTGATAACCTGTGTACCGACCCCGGCTTGCTCCACAGACCTGCTTCTGCCTGATAACCTGTGTACCGACCCCGGCTTGCTCCACGGACCTGCTTCTGCCTGATAACTTGTGTACTGACCCCGGCTTGCTGTTACTTGGACTGACCACATGTGTATGACCCCCGGCCTGGCATTTACCACTGCACTGCTTGCTTTCACTGGAGCTTCACAGAAGGGACCCGGATATCCCTCTCAGCCATCCACCTGCACCACCACAAGCATCCAGTGCTGGATTATGGTCAGCTTCCTGTTTCCTGTTGTGACCCCGGCTTGCTCCACGGACTTGTCTCTGCCCGATAACCTGTGTACCGACCTCGGCTTGCTCCACGGACCTGCTTCTGCCTGATAACCTGTTTACCGACCCCGGCTTGCTCCACGGACCTGCTTCTGCCTGATAACCTGTGTACCGACCCCGGCTTTCTCCACGGACCTGCTTCTGCCTGATAACCTGTGTACCGACCTCGGCTTGCTCCACAGACCTGCTTCTGCCTGATAACCTGTTTACCGACCCCGGCTTGCTCCACGGATCTGCTTCTGCCTGATAACCTGTGTACCGACCCCAGCTTTCTCCACGGATCTGCTTCTGCCTGATAACCTGTGTACCGACCCCAGCTTGCTCCACGGACCTGCTTCTGCCTGATAACCTGTGTACCGACCCCGGCTTGCTCCAAGGACTTGCTTCTGCCTGATAACCTGTGTACCGACCCCGGCTTGCTCCACGGACCTGCTTCTGCCTGATAATCTGTGTACCGACCCCGGCTTGCTCCACGGATCTGCTTCTGCCTGATAACTTGTGTACTGACCCCGGCTTGCTGTTACTTGGACTGACCACATGTGTATGACCCCCGGCCTGGCATTTACCACTGCACTGCTTGCTTTCACTGGAGCTTCGCAGAAGGGACCCGGATATCCCTCTCAGCCATCCACCTGCACCACCACATGCATCCAGTGCTACTTAGGTCGCGTCACCTCTTGTGTCACTTCCAGGGGTGATTCACACCGAGCTGCAAGGGAAGCCCTCTCAGTACTTCGGCCTCCACCCAGTGATCTGACACCCTGTGATGTCGTCATGGAGGAGTGGAAGAGGACTCCAGTGGCAACCTGTGAAGCTCTGGTGAACTCCATGCCCAAGAGGGTTAAGGCAGTGCTGGAAAATAATGGTGGCCACACAAAATATTGACACTTTGGGACCGATTGGACATTTTCACTTAGGGGTGTACTCACTTTTGTTGCCAGCGGTTTAGACATTATTGGCTGTGTGTTGAGTTATTTTGTGGGGACAGCAAATTTACACTGTTATACAAGCTGTACACTCACTACTTTACATTGTAGCAAAGTGTCATTTCTTCAGTGTTGTCACATGAAAAGATAGAATAAAATATTTACAAAAATGTGAGGGGGTGTACTTATCTTTGCGAGATACTGTATAGAGGAAGGAGCAGAGTCCTCTAGCAGAGCAGAGTATTTCAGGAGAGGAGAATTATAGAGGAAGGAGCAGAGTCCTCTAGCAGAGCAGAGTATTTCAGGAGAGGAGAGTTATAGAGGAAGGAGCAGAGTCCTTCAGCAGTGCAGAGTATTTCAGGAGAGGAGAGCTATAGAGGAAGGAGCAGAGTCCTCCCGCAGTGCAGAGTATTTCAGGAGAGGAGAGTTATAGAGGAAGGTGCAGAGTATTTCAGGAGAGGATAGTTATAGTGGAAGGAGCAGAGTCCTCCAGCAGAGCAGAGTATTTCAGGAGAGGAGAGTTATAGAGGAAGGAGCAGAGTCCTCCAGCAGTGCAGAGTATTTCAGGAGAGGAGAGTTATAGAGGAAGGAGCAGAGTCCTTCAGCAGTGCAGAGTATTTCAGGAGAGGAGAGCTATAGAGGAAGGAGCAGAGTCCTCCCGCAGTGCAGAGTATTTCAGGAGAGGAGAGTTATAGAGGAGGGTGCAGAGTATTTCAGGAGAGGATAGTTATAGTGGAAGGAGCAGAGTCCTCCAGCAGAGCAGAGTATTTCAGGAGAGGAGAGTTATAGAGGAAGGAGCAGAGTCCTCCAGCAGTGCAGAGTATTTCAGTACAAGCAGATATTAATCTTCTGGCTGCGCTCACCTCTGATTGGATGCTGGACGCTGCACACTGCTTGCTGTGCTGCTGGCCATAAAATCTGTGTTGTCTGAAACACTGTAAAGTATAAATAGACATGAAAAGTTTTTACCAATAAAGCAAGACTGGGAAACATCTTCATTATAATAAAGACATAACAAGAAACCACAACACTTCCTTATCACTGCCTCTCACCAATGTGCAGCTGTACTACCTGAACACAGACACTAGATGGCAGGAGAGCTCCTCCATTCTATTATACATCAGTACAGAACATCAGCCAAAGACACAGAACAGAAAAGAATTGTGAATGTTCATGTCAGTACAGACTGGAGCTGGAGGAAGAGTCTGCAGGAGACAGAGCGTTGCATCCATGATCACAGTTGCAATTCTTTGCCGGCTCCAATGCATAAATAAAATAAATCATTTTTGTTTGTTGCATTATGGGTGCATTTATTATCTTTTTTTTGAAATATTGACTTCTAATTTAGGGCTTGTTTACACTTGCTTCGACTTCAACACACATTAATAGCTCCTATCGCTGCAACGTGCTTTTTTTTATGTGTTTTTGATGCTTCTGTAATGGTTTTTTAAAGCTTTAATGAAGCTCGGCAAATGCTCTGTGTGTGTTATCACTCCAGCTCAGTAGTACCCCCACTCAGTAGATCCCCAGCTTTTTGGTACACTCATTTAGTAGATCCCCAGCTCTGTAGTAACCCCCAGCTCTGCCAATCCCGCCACTCAGTAGTAACCCCCAGCTCTGCTGATCCCCTGCTCAGTAGTAACCCCCAGCTCTGCTGTTCCCCTGCTCAGTAGTAACCCCCAGCTCTGCTGATCCCCTGCTCAGTAGTAACCCCCATCTCTGCTGATCCCCTGCTTAGTAGTAACCCCCAGCTCTGCTGATCTCCTCCTCAGTAGTAACCCCCAGTTCTGCTGAATGCCCGCTCAATAGTAACCCTCAGTTCTGCTGTTCCTTTGGTTTGCCGATCCTCCTCTCTCTCCAGTCCCCACTCACCTCCCACTATATTGATCCCATGGTTATAGACTTCTATGGAGGCTTTGGAGATTGTTTGAAACACCAAGAAAGTGACATGGGGAATCATTTTTGAAGAAATGCAAACACAACATCTGACCAGGACTGCAAGGTGACCATTTTTTTTAGTGACAGGAGCTTTGATTGGCATTCAGAGTGCTTTTAAGAAAGTGTGTGAGAATCTGATGCGATGGGGGACCTCTGATGCCAATGGTGGACCTCTGATGTGATGGTTAATCTCTGATGTGATGGGGGGACCTCTGATGTGATGGGGGGACCTCTGATGTGATGGGAGGACCTCTGATGTGAAGGGGAATCTCAGATGTGATGGGGGAACCTTTGATGTGATGGGAGGACCTCTGATGTGATGGGAGGATCTCTGATGTGATGGGAGACCTCTGATGTGATGGGAGACCTCTGATGTGATGGGGGGACCTCTGATGTGATGGGGGGACCTCTGATGTGATGGGAGGACCTCTGATGTGATGGGAGACCTCTGATGTGATGGGAGACCTCTGATGTGATGGGGGGACCTCTGATGTGATGGGGGGACCTCTGATGTGAAGGGGAGAATCTGATGTGATGGGAAATCTCTGATGTGATGGGGGGGGGGGGTCTTTGATGTGATGGGGAAGCGTTGATGTGATGGGGGGTCTCTGACGTGATGGGGGGTCTCTGACGTGATGGGGGGTCTCTGACGTGATGGAGAAGCTCTGATGTGATGGGGGGGTCTCTGATGTGATGTGGAAGCTCTGATGTGAAGGCGAGGCTCTGATGTGAAGGAGGGCTCTGATGTGATGGGGGGGGGGGGTCTCTGATGTGAAGGGGGGGCTCTGATACTTTGATGAGAAGGGGGGTCTGTTGTAAAGGGGGACGGGGCTCTGATGTAAAAAGGGGACTCTGTTGTGAAAGAAGTGTGCTAATAGGAAGTGGGGCTTCTGATGTGACAGGGGGGACATTTGATGAGATGGGGGGCCTTTGATAAGAAGTTATTTCTTTAACCAAGTTTATTTAAAACTCCTTTTTTTTTTTTTGGCCCCCATTTGTAAAACATATGATGTGGCCCTCGTAGTGAACAATTTGGAAATCTCCCCCCTCCCCGGCCTCACTGTCCCCAGCCTGCATTTTATTGGGTTTCAGTTCTTTTCAATCGTGGAGGCTCAGCATCACATATGGGCGTTACCTGCATGCAAATACAGCCTGCCTGCTAACGCCCACTCCTCCAGACTGACCAATGCAAAGGGCTTTGATATTTGCATAACTCCTCCTAAGATCCAGCCCACTGCTTGCATCAGTACTGAGAACTCTTGAGATGAGTACTGAGGCAGGGTGCTGTGATGTTTTTAGGAACGTATGTACAGCCCCCTGCTGGCCCCTCCCACCAACCACAATCTGCCTGCATTGCATAGAGAAGCACAGCACAGAGACCCAAAGATGACATCACTGCAGGGGCGTAACTACAGGGGTTGCAATTCCAACCGGGCCCCATGCTCCAGGGGGGCTGTGCGGCTCTCCTGTACACCTGGATAGGAGGGGCGGCGGGGCAGCATGTAGAGAAATCACTGTCCTCATTTTTCCTCCTGTAGCTGCAGGAGGAAAATGGAGGAGATTGGTTCCTCTGTATGCTGCCCCCGCCCCCCTCCTATCCAGTTCACTTGTGTTCTGCTGTCTCTGGGCCCCTGTGTGCTCCCCTGGTCCCCCCTCCCCCCCACTGTGCCCCCCCCCCCCGTGCTCCCTCCGCTCTCCTGCCGGCTGCTGCAGGGGATGTGTCACTATAGAGAACCAAGAAGGGGGTCGGTAAACTTGTAATTTACCAGCTCCTTCCTTTTCTGAATGGACAGAGTCATAGTCAGTCCCATTGTAAAAAAATAAAATTAAATGATAAAAAACAAAATACCATTAAAATACCAAAAAATAAAAACTACTGACACCAGTGGGTGAACTTCCAGGATCGCAAAGGTCACACTTGCGACTGGGCCCTGGCATTCCACCACCGTGGGGAGGCCCCAAGATGGCAGGAAGGGGGCCCACTGCAGAACCTGTGACAGGGTCCCGCTGCGGGACCGTAATAAAGGGCCCCGCAATGAGAGTAAAGGGCCCCAGGATCAGTGGGAAGAGCCCCAGGCTTGAAGAGAAGGGCCCCCCCGGCCAGGGGTCTGGGGGGGCCCTTCATGGTTTCTTGCACCGGGGTCCTGAAGGTTCTAGTTACGCCTCTGCATCACTGGGTCTATGATAAAGTATATAGTGAAAATGGAAAGGTGTCATTAACATGTTGATGAAGGGGGAGGCAAAATACACGCAGATGAAACTTCATCTTTAGTTCTTCCTCCAATGAACATTTGTTCTGTCTGTGGCCGGCTATGTAAGTTTCTACACTCGGGGGAAAACAATGGCAGGCCGGGAATGTGGCGGATTATTGGGATAAGGAGTAAGAGCGCTCTGAAATGTCATCTAATTAACACCACGGCGGAGAGCGCGCAGGGAAATTCCCAGGGACGCAGCCGCCGGCTTCGGTTTGATGCGGCTTCTCATCCACATCTGTTAAGTGAATTGAGCGCTGCGGAGTCCTGGGCGGCTGTGGCTCCGGCTTCTCAGATCTCGGGGCCTTGGTGTGAACAGACATGCTGTGCTGTAATGGAAGAAGCAGACCGATAATCTGTCCCTCCAGTGGGCTCTGCCGTGTGGGAAGGAGGAAATAAAGATGTCTCTGTGCTGGCACACGGCACCGGAGTGACGAGAGCGGCTCCCGCGTGTCTACACGGCTGTGTGTGCGGAGGAGGACGGCTTCATCCACAATAACAGAGCCATGGAAAATGGAGCGCCGTATACAAAAAGCTTTTGCGCAAAAAAAAAAAAAATATATCAGGTTGCTGCGGACAAAAACTGCTTTTATTTGCCTCAATTTATAGAGTTCTGCTTCCATGCAAACTTGTATTTTAGTCTTGGATACAGTGGGGGAGGGTGAGCTTCCTGATGCGCTTATCAGGGGTATCTTCTCCATATAGGGATGGGGGGACAGAGACCCTGTGATTGCGCGGTCCCATTCAGTGCCGGGACAAAGTCATCCAGTGCAAAGATTCAAAACTGAGCCCCTCCCCCGCTCATAATGTGCAAGCAGAGGGGATCCTACACCCAGAAGTCACTTGCTTGTGAAAATAACTGCTCCTGTCAGCCTTAAAAACCAAAGTAAGTCGCCCCCAGCATGGTTGTCCGCAGGGGGGGGGGGGGGGCAAGTGCCCCTCCCTGGAAATTTCTTGGCCTACTCTAAAAGTGTCTTTGGGGACCCTGCTCTAAAGGGGGATCTATGCGGGATCATGGCCTGACCTGCTCTAAAAGGGGATCTATGGGGGGCCCTGGCCTGGTCTGCTCTAAAGGGGGATCTATGCGGGACCATGGCCTGGCCTGCTCTAAAGGGGATCTATGGGGGGCCCTGGCCTGCTCTAAAGGGGGATCTATGGGGACCCTTGCCTGCCCTAAAGGGGATCTATAGGGGACCCTAGCCTGCCCTGCTTTAAAAGGGGACCGGAAGAAGTCTAACATTGGACGAAACGCCGCGTCGGGTGGGACCTGTGACGCAGGACGTCACTACGGAGTGAAGCAGCGGTCATCTCGTTGGTGGTCAAACATTTCTGGCAGATAAGCTCTTTTTACTCTTATTACCTGTAAGCATTTATTTGGCATAAGGAAATTAAATGGTGGTTCATTAGGTGTTGCACTATGGTTTTCTTTTTTGCTTTTTTCTGGTATATATGAGTGATCAGTCTGTCTTGTACCATCTGTATGGAGTCGCACCTAATTGGCTTGATCCTGAAATTACTGAGGATTTCTGGAGGAGCAGTTTGGTGGAACCTTTGAGCCTTCTTTTATTAGTGGGACGGTAAGCGGCAGTGTGATTGGGGTTGCTCTATCTCTCTGGTGGTGGTGGCACTTCAAGGAGACCAATCAGCTGGACCCTACCTACACCTGGACTTTTTATATAGTGCTGCTTTTCAATTTTATACTGTTTTTAAGTATAGTGTATACCCGCATACTGCTAGTGTACAAACATTCCTCACAATGCTGTATGCTCCACCTGTGTGTCCCAGGAGCAGAAATACGCCCCAAATTTATGTAGTATGGCCTCATGCACCCAAGTGCATGAGCACTTAAATCGGTTGGATCCAAATTTGGTGGAGCTTGGTAGAACTGGTATTATTTCGATCCATCTATGGCCGTTTCACTTCATGAGAAGTTGAACTAATGATTCACCTCTCGCAGACAGGCTTGATGGAAAATGTTTGTTCGATCTGAGCTGCAGTCAATAGGCTGCAGCGCTGATTAGGGTGTTCTAAAAGCAGAGGAGTCCCTACTGTTTGAATACAGTAAGACAACGGGGAGGATGCCTCCATCCACCTTGCCTGTGATGCCTCCATGCACCAACCTATAAGCTAAAGGGGGCCTCCAATGCGGCCCCTGACATCACCAAAGGGCCGCACATAATGTTCAGTATATGTAATGCTTGAGAGGACAGTCAGAGACTGCAGACCTAACAGAGAAAATGACGGTCAGAGAGTGAGGATAGGATACACTGTTGGCTGGGGATATGCTGCAAAAGGCGATACGAAACCGGGAACATGTTACATGAGATCAATGCTATTACCCTAATCAATGTTCCCAATACACATTGCTGAGGTCCAAGGGCCGCACACCATATACCAAAGGGCTGCAAGCAGCCCTCAGGCTGGGCATCTGGACTGCAGATCCCATACATGTTTGATACAGTACAATTCTGCCATCTTCCTTTAGGTTTTTACAATGCATCCAGAGAGTATGCATCCTGTTTCCACTGATCATCCCTCAGATGTTTCAGCAAATTGATTGGAGTCCACCTGTGGTAAATTTAGTTAATTGGACATGATTTGGAAAGGCACACACCTGTTTATATAAGGTCCCACAGGTAACAATGTATGTCAGAGCACAAACCAAGCCATGAAGTCCAAGGAATTGTCTGCAGACCTCCGAGACAGGATTGTATCGAGGCACAGATCTGGGGAAGGGTACAGAAATGTTTTTAAAGAAGTTTGGAACCACCAGGACTCTTTCTAGAGCGGGCCACCTCGCCAAACTAAGTGATCGAGGAGAAGGGTCTTAGTCAGGGAGGTGACCAAGAACCCAATGGTCACTCTGACAGAGCTCCAGCATTTCTCTGTGGAGAGAGGAGAACCTTCCAGAAGAACAACCATCTCTGCAGCACTTCACCAATATGGTGACCAGACGTAGCCACTCCTCAGTAAAAGGCACATGACAGCCCGTCTGGAGTTTGCCAAAAGGCACCTGAAGGAGGGGGGTGTGGCCAGCCGCGGATGGAGAAGGCTGCAGTGTGAGAGAGCTCCTTGATCACGGACCTCCCTGAGCAACTCACAAAGCAACTACTGAGCCCTGATTACACAGGCAGGCACCGGACATCGGCGGGAGTCAGCGGAGAATGTCGGGGAAGTGCAAATCCAGAGAGGCTCCCAGAAAATTAGGAGTTTTTAACAGCCCAGCCGGGACTCCTAAGAAACAAGATGGCGCCGGTTCCTCCTCTTATTGTAACACAGCCCGGCAGCCTACATGCCCACAGGAGAGAGAGGAGACACAAGCTGCACAGCAGGAGCTGAACAGAAATAATATACAGTCTGACATTACCAGCCCAGTCAAACAAAGAAGGCTTTCCTCCACTGACGGTAATGTAAACTCCTCACTACATGCTTATAATTCTCCATTGGAAAATAATCCTTATGATGAGAAATGAAATGCAATCCCTACAGTAGGGCAACCAATTCTTGATTCAACAATTAAAGACATGATAATGTCTTGAAGAGGTGCATTACAACATGACATGATTTCCTTTATTCAAAAATCAAAAATGGAGATAGATGCAATAGGAGAAAGAGTGGATTATGTAGAGAATAAAATGTGTGATTTTACTGCCGCGCATAACGAATTAGTCAACTCTCACTTTGACCTGGAAGATGAGGTCAAACAGCTTAGAATGAAAGTGGTGGACCTGGAAGATAGATCTAGACGTAATACCGTGAAACTTAGAGGCATCCCGGAAAATGTAAACCCATCGGATTTAAAACGCTTCAATAAAGGAATGATCTCCGAATTAATCTCTGCAGTTCCTCAAAAAGAATTAGAAACGGATAGAGGGCACAGATTACCTAAACCACCACACATCCCAGAGAGATTACCAAGAGACGTCATTACAAGAATTCACTTTTATGGAGTGAAGGAACAACTGATGCAATTCGTTTGCTACCACACTCCACTTCCGGATCCCTATGAAGGAATCATTCTATACTCCTATCTTTCTCAAGCGACAATTCTTGTCCGCAAAAATCTTAACTTGATTACTAAGGAAAGAATCCATAGCGGAGAAGCATCTGGGTGTTCTGGTAGATCCTAAGCCTTATAATAGCATGCAATGCCGAGCTGCGGTTTCCAAAGCAAGAGAAGTCCTTTCTTTTATTAACAGAGACATGGACTCCAGAGAGAGAGAGAGATATCATTCTGCCCCTGTACAAATCATTAGTAAGACCTCATCTGGAATATGCAGTTCAGTTTTGGGCTCCAGTTCTCAAAAAGGATATCAGGGAACTGGAGAAAGTGCAGAGAAGGGCAACCAAACTGATAAGAGGCATGGAGGAGCTCAGCTATAAGGAAAGATTAGAGGAATTGAATTTATTCTCTCTTGAGAAGAGGAGATTAAGGGGGGGGGGGTATTATCTCCATGTATAAATACATAAGGGGGGATATGATCACCACGTATAAATACATAAGGGGGGGATATGATCTCCATGTATAAATACATAAGGGGTCCGTATAGTGAACTTGGTGTTGAGTTGTTTTAAGGTAAACACAGAGGACAAGGGGGCACTCTTTACATCTATAGGAAAACAGATTTCATCTCCAAATAGGGAAAGGTTTATTCACAGTAAGAGCTGTGAAAATGTGGAATAGACTCCCTCCAGAGGTGGTTCTGGCCAACTCACTAGATTGCTTTAAAAACTGTTTGGATTCTTTCCTAGGTGTAAATAATATAAATGGGTACTAATATTTATAGGTAATGTTTATTCAGGGAATATCCGATTGCCTCTCGGGGGATCAGGAAGGAATTTTTTCCCCTGCTGTAGTAAATTGGATCATGCTTTGCTGGGGTTTTTTTTCGCCTTCCTCTGGATCAACTGCAGATATAGGATTGTGTATATGGGATTGTATGGTTGGGTTTTCTTTACTGTTTTTTTGTTTTTTTATTGGTTGAGCCAGATGGAGTCTTTTTTTCAACCTGACTAATTATGTAAGGTCCTACAAAACCACAGTATTAGCTACAAGTGGGGGTTCCCCACAAAAATAGTCGTAGATTATGAAGGAACGTCTTATTCTATCACCAATTTGGAACAAGGACTGAAAATCCTGCGATCATGGGGCCTTCTTCCCAACAATGACAACAACTTAATGGATAAAACCATACCTGGATAAGTCCCTCAAGATTGGGAAACAAGCCAAAGGTGAATGTAAAGTGGTTGTTAACCCACGCTGCTAAGTTGATCTAATCCTCTTTCTTTCCCAATGATAAGTGCTCCTGTCACTGTGTTTTATTAAAAAAATGCAGTTTTTACCTTTTTTCAGAGCGCTGAATGGCCATCATGTGACCGGCTGTTTGGTCCCATTAGAGGTGGGCTGGTCTGAGAATATCAAGACACCTATAAACTCTCTTCCAGTACTTTCCTGTGCTGAAATGAGTATCATTGTAAACAACTATTCATAGTTTTTGTATTAATACCTTTTACCTTTAATAAAAAATGTAATGTTAAAAAAAAAAAGGCACCTGAAAGACTCTCAGACCATTAACCACTTAAGCCCCGGAAGATTTTACCCCCTTCCTGACAAGGGCCTATTTTGCGATTCGGCACTGCCTGACTTTAACGGACAATTGCGTGTACCTAAACGAATTTGACGTCCCTTTTTTCCCACAAACAGAGCTTTCTTTTGGTGGTATTTGATCACCTGTGCGATTTTTTGATCACGCGCTATAAACAAAAAAAGAGCGTCAATTTTGCAAGAATAGCAATATTTTTCACTTTTTTTAATATGAAATTCCCCAAAAAAAAAATTTAAAAATCAAAATTTTTTAACATTTTCGGTCAATTTGTTTTATGCTACATATGTTTGGTAAAAAAAAAAAAATCGCAAAAAGCGTATTTTGATTGGTTTGCGCAAAAGTTATCGCGTTTACTAACAAAGGGAAAGATTTTTTCATTTTTGTTGTTTTTTTTAACGCGTAATGGCGGCGATCTGCGATTTTTTTTGCGGTACTGCGACATTGCGGCGGACAGATCGGACCCTTGACTGACATTTTTGACACTTTTGGGGTTACCAGTGGCATTACTGCAGTAATCAGTGCTATACATATGCACTGTTACTGCAAAATGACACTGGTAGTGAAGGGGTTAACTTTATTTGAGAGGAACGGGCTGTGTGTGTCCCTAGGGGCGTGATTCTAACTGTGATTGGCTGTGGCTTGAGCTGTAGAAACAGTGATCAACAGTCCTACATAGTAGAACCGTATGATCACTGTTTCTACACAGGGGAGAATGACAGGCGGCTTGTTTACACTAGCCGCCTGACTTTCTCCCTCTGCAGCGACAATCGCGGAGTGACCGGCAGACATCGGGTCCGCCGGTCACACGCGTGGGGGGGTCCGTGACCACGCGGGAGCGGGAGCGCGCCTCCGGGGGCGCGCGCTCGCTCCCTAGACCCTCACAGGCTAGCGACGTAGATCTACGTCACTCTGCCTGTGAGGGGCTGACTGCCGCAGTAAATATACTGTGCGCAGTCGGCAAGTGGTTAAAAACAAAATTCTCTGGTCTGATCAAACAAAGATTGAACTCTTTGGCCTGAATAGCAAGCGTCATGTCTGGAGGAAACCAGGCACTGCTCATCATCTGACCAATACCATCTCTATTGTGAAGCATGGTGGTGGAAGCATCATGCTGTGGGGATGTTTTTTTAGCGGCAGAAACTGGGAGACTAGTCAGGATAGAGGGAAAGATGAATGCAGCAATGAGACATCTTTGATGAGAAACTGCTCTAGAGCGCTCAGACTGGGACGAAGGTTAATCTTCCAACAGGACAACAACCCTAAGAACACAGCCAAGATAACAAAGGGCTATGGGACAACTCTGTGAATGTCCTTAAATGGCCCAGCCAGAGCCCAGACTTGAACCCAATTGAACATCTCTGAAGAGATCAGAAAATGGCTGTGCACCGACACTCCCCATGCAACCTGATGGAGCTTGAGGGGTCCTGCAAGGAAGAATGGGAGAAACTGCCCAAAAATAGGAGTGCCAAGCTTGTAGCATCATACTCAGAAAGACTTGAGGCTGTAATTGGTGCCAAAGGAGCTTCACCAAAGTATTGAGCAAAGGCTGTGATACTTATCTACATGGGATTTATTTTCCGTTTTTTTATTTTTAATAAATTTGCAAAGATTTCAAACAAACTTCTTTCACATTGTCATTATGGGGGATTGTTTGTAGAATTTTGAGGAAAATAATGGATTTAATCCATTTTGGAATAAGGCTGTAACATAACAAAATGTGGAAAAAGTGAATACTTTCCGGATGCACTATAAATCCCTACAATAGGATCCCAAATGCCGGGCTGACCTGATACACCCTTGGGACAAGATGGATGCCAGCCAGTGTATGTGAAAGCGGCATGTAACAATTCCCCCGACACACAGCAATGGTGGATCTAATGGTGGCACCATAAGAAAGCTTGGTTTGGCTTTTCCAGGCTGCAGTAAGAACAGCTGTTCACATCCATATGTTGTTTCACATCAATGTAAAGCCTGGCACGGGGACAAACCGCCACAGCTGCTCTCTGTAACCGCTCTGTGCCACCGAGCGCTAAGAGACTTCTAATCCAGGGCCGCCAGTTCATGTATGTAGGAAGGGAGGAGAACGTCGAGGATGGTGCAAGAGAAACGGGGGGGGGGGGGACACTTAGGGGGAAAGGGGAGAAAATCCGGGAACAGGTAACGTGTTATGACAGGTGATTACATTATCGGGAAGATTAAACTCTGGGCTCTGCAATGCTGGGCATTAGACATTTAGGTCTGTAATAAGAGATTTAATACTTGGAAAATATTCCATAAACGACTGATTATACACAGACCAGGCCGCGGGGAACTTCAGTCTTTTCAGGAGGCCAGTTAGAGATTTATGGCTTTGTTTAATATATACTGGCAGATACAGCTGCTCAGAGATTGCAGGAAACAGAAAAGTCCCTAATAGTTCCATGTAGTTCTGTGCACATTGTAACATCACTGAGCACCAGACTGCAGTGAAACATTCCTTCACTAATTATGGTGATGGAGGGGGGACAATAAAGCCCCATACACATGCACAGATTGTTGGCCGTAAATTGTCGGCCAACGTCCGATCGGCCGATTGTAGGCTTGTTAGTATGATGCTTCTGACAACCAACTGCGAATTTTCGGCTGAAAAAAATCTGGTGTGCATGCTATAAAATTTTTGTTGGCCAACAACAGAATGGCCGATTGTTCCTCAGTCAGTACAGATTTCGGCAGACAAAAATCAGATGAGCAAGACTGGGCATGCTCAGAGAAGAAAAAACACACGGAAAGTAGACCAGCACATGATATCACTTCTGAAGTTGGTTTTTGTTGGCCAACAAAAGTCCAGTGCAAGTCTAGAGCACATTACAACCAACAAACAACACTGGACAAAAGACGGCCGATCGGTCGGCCAACAATCTGTGCGTGTGTACGAGGCTTTATTAAATGCAGGTTGTTGGTTGCTTCAAACTCTGTTTAGTGGCTCACTTTACACAGACATTAGAGTGGAATTCCGGAATAACCGTAACTACTCTTAAAACTGCCACCCCCCCCCCCCAATCCTAACACTTATGCTTGCTAACCTGGGTAAGCAAGATGTATACTTGCCTATTTTTAGGCCACTCTGGTCTGGTCATGTGTCATGTAATCTCCTCTACGTCAGCCAGCGCTAGCTGCAGGGGAAAGGAGATAGCGCTCCAGCAATGGCCAGTAAAGCCTGCAGCAAAGCCTGATGCCACACGTTGGCTTCAATGGCCCATCTGTTCTTGAAGGTCCCTCCTCTCCCTTGCAGTAGCGTTGCTGACACCGGGGAGCGGGATCATGTGACTGGACCAGAGCAGCCTGAAAACAGGTAAGTATATACATCTTTTTATACACAGGTTAGTAAGCATACAGTAGCTGTTAGGGGGGGAGGGGGGAAGACAGTTTAAGGAGTAGTTAGGGTTATTCCAGGATTCCACTTTAAGGAGAAAAGGAAAAGGCATGGATTTGCAATCAATCCGGTGAGACCAGCGTAAGGTCTTTTTGGTTCCCCTGGGTCCGTCTTACCATAACCTTACTAGGTATTCTAACTGGGTACACCTGCCAACCCCACCAAGTCCCAAATAAGCTAAAACAGCTAAACAAACAATGAATGAATATAAACCAGAGGCTCTGGATGGACAGTTGGATAAATGGCTCTATATTTGGGATGTATCTACTCTAAAAACCAGAGGTTCTGGATGGACAGTTGGATGAATGGTTCTATATTTAGAATGTATACCGTCTATAAACCAGAGGCTCTGGATGGACAGTTGGATGAATTGCTCTATATTTAGGATACATCTGGTCTATAAACCAGAGGCTTTGGATGGACAGTTGGAAAAATGGCTCTTTATTTAGGATGTATCTGGTCTATAAACCAGAGGCTCTAAATGGACAGTTGGATAAATGGTTTTATATTTAGGATGTATCCGGTCTATAAACCAGAGGCTCTGGATGGACATTTGGATGAATGGCTCTATGTTTAGGATATATCCGGTCTATAAACCAGAGACTTTGGGTGTACAATTGGATAAATGGCTCTTTATTTAGGATGTATCTGATCCGTAAACCAGAGGCTCTGGATGGACAATTGGATAAATGGTTCTATATTTACACAAAGCAAGGTCCATAAAGGCATGAATAAGCGAGTTTGGGGTGGAGGAACTTGACCGGCCTGTACAGAGTACTGACCTCAACCCGATAGAACACCTTTGGGATGAATTAGAGTGGAGACTGCGAGCCAGGCCTTCTCATACATCATCAGTGCCTGACTTCACAAATGCGCTTCTGGAAGAATGGTCAAACATTCCCATAGACACACTCCTAAACCTTGTGGACAGCCTTCCCAGAAGAGTTGAAGCTGTTATAGCTGCAAAGGGTGGGCCAACTCATTATTGAACCCTACGGACTAAGACAGGAATGCCATTAAAGTTCATGTGCATGTAAAGGCAGGTGTCCCAATACTTTTGGTAATATAGTGTATCTCAGGGATCCTCAAACTATGGCCCTCCAGCTGTTGCAGAACTACACATCCCATGAGGCATTGTAAAACTTTGACATTGACAGACATGACTAGGCATGATGGGAACTGTAGTTCCTGAACAACTGGAGGGCTATAGTTTGAAGACCCCTGGTGTATCTGGTCCATAAAACTAGTGGCTCTGGATGTACAGTTGGATAAATCGGGTCTATAAGTCAGAAATTCTAGATGCAGAGTTAGTAAGGAAATAACGGAAAAATATAAATGGTCCTACTTGCAATACTTAAATCAGGATCTAACCTCTTTGTTTTGGAGTTGATGGAAGAGGTAAAATATCTAAAATGTAAAATATCTTCGGTTTTAAGAAGGGATACTATTCTATAAAGCAGGGGTCCTCAAACTACGGCCCTCCAGCTGTTGCGGAACTACACATCCCATGAGGCATTGTAAAACTCTGACAATCACAGACATGACTAGGCATGATGGGAATTGTAGTTCCTGAACAACTGGAGGGCCGTAGTTTGAAGACCCCTGCTATAAAGTATGTGTAAAGGTTTTAGGCCCAGCTTGTCATTTTCCTAATTAATTATATTGTAATAGCAAATTTTGTTTGAGTGCACCGAATGTTCAGACCTTCCAACACTGCGCAAGAACCAGCAAAGACTTAAGCAGCTCTGTCCTTGTTCTGTGACCAAATGATGGGATTGCCATGTGATCTCAGGCAATCAGTGGCTTGGCCATGAATAGTCTTCCTCCTCTTGGAAGTCATCTTCCAGTATTCCCTAAATCCTTCACCATGGAAGAAGATCCAAGTACAATTTCTACCTCCCCTACTCTACAGTTCATTCTTACATTACAAAGGAATCTCCCAGAAGCCAATAATCTTATTTTGTACCTGGAAGAAAGAGACCGGGAAGGGGGTGCGGTGCTGGTTGCGTTCAGTTCTGTCTGGTTCTGCAGGAATAAGAAAAACGGTTACTTTTGATGCTTTATAGACCCAACTTAGCGCCCAACCATAGATACAAACACATCATGCCAGCTGAACCCTCATTCCTCACAGTACTGAAGGCAGTGACTGTGCAAGAAAAAAGGCCAGGCAAAGCAGCAAAGATACAAGCAGAACATGTATGTAGGTTACCTGTAAGTCTGAGGCCTCCTCGGACCACCACTCCTCAAAGTCCTTCAGAAGTTTGACCTTCGCCTTTTCCAGGAGAAGCTGCAAGTGTTCGATTTCTGTCTTTAAGCTCTTCAGGCGATTGAAGAGGGTTTTGTACCTGCAGGGGAAGATACAGTGGCATGGATTTACTAAAGGCAAAGAGACTGTGGAATTTGCAACTGTAGTTGCACTCATTTTACCCAGAGCTTAGCAAATGTGTTGAAGCTCTGCTGCTTTCCATCATCCAATCATGTGCAAACAAACTGCTGTTTTTTTTTTTTTTTTTTTTTTCCTTGCACTTGATTGGGTGTTCTTTACAAAGTGAAGCTTTACCACATTTACCAAGTTCTGGGGAAAAGGAGTGCAATTGCACATGCAAAGTGCACCACTATTTTCCTTTAGCAAAACCACCCCAGTGACTTTGCCAGGCAATGATCAGGATTCAGGATCTGAAGGAGCACTATGGGGAAAAATATTGTATTCTGGTAACTGTACAGGGTTGATTTCTGTAATGACTGTAATCTGTATATGAATTCTTTAACCTCTTTATGGCGGCCACACTCATATATACAGCCTCTCGGTGTGTGGGCCTTCACGCCGATCGGCCGCATATAGGCATGCCTGTGCAAACCACTTACTGTGCTGTGAGCGTGCTCCAAGCATGGTAGCTGGAAAGCTCACAATGCATTCTAGCAATTGGGAGCTTTCTGTTTCTCTGCTAAAGGTACAGACCTACTTTGCCACATTGAAGGGCCAATGGACGGGGCCATGTATTGTAAAATCTTGGATGAAAATCTTCTTCCATCAGCCAGAACACTGAAGATGGGTCTGCCCCACAGATGATCAATAGGGTTTAGGTCTGGAGACATGTTTGGCCAGTCCAACACCTTTACCCTCAGCTTCTTTAGCAAGACAGTGGTCATCTTGGAGTTGTGTTTGGGGTCGTTATCATGTTGGAATACTGCCCTGTGGCCCAGTCTCTGAAGGGAGGGGATCATGCTCTGCTTCAGTATGTCACAGTACATGTTGGAATTCATGGTTCCCTCAATGATCTGTAGCTCCCCAGTGCCGGCAGCACTCATGCAGCCCCAGACCATGACACTCCCACCACCATGCTTGACTGTTGGCAAGACACACTTGTCTTTGTACTCCTTATCTGGTTGCCACCACACACGCCTGACACCATCTGAACCAAATAAGTTTATCTTGGTCTCATCAGTCCACAGGAGATGGTTCCAGTAATCCATGTCCTTAGTCTGCTTGTCTTCAGCAAACTGTTTGCGGGCTTCCTTGTGCATCATCTTTAGAAGAGGCTTCCTTCTGGGACGACAGCCATGCAGACCAATTTGATGCAGTGTGCGGCGTATGGTCTGAGCACTGACAGGCTGACCTCCCACCCCTTCAAACTCTGTAGCAATGCTGGCAGCACTCATACGTCTATTTCCCAAATACAACCTCTGGATATGACGCTGAGCACGTGCACTCAACTTCTTTGGTCAACCATTGTGTGGCCTGTTCTGAGTGGAACCTGTCCTGTTAAACTGCTGTTTTGTCTTGGCCACCGTGCTGCAGCTCAGTTTCAGGGTCTTGGCAGTCTTCTTATAGCCTAGGCCATCTTTATGTAGAGCAACAATTCTTTTTTTTGTCAGATCCTCAGAGAGTTCTTTGCCATGAGGTGCCATTTTGAACTTCCAGTGACCAGTATGAGATAGTGAGAACGATAACACCAAATGTAACACACCTGCTCCCCATTCACACCTGAGACCTTGTAACACTAACGAGTCACATTACACTGGGGAGTTAAAATGGCTAATTGAGCCCAATTAGGACATTTTCACTTATGGGTGTACTCACTTTTGTTGCCAGCGGTTTAGACATTAATGGCTGTGTGTTGAGTTATTTTGAGGGGACAGCAAATTTACACTGTTATACAAGCTGTACACTCACTACTTTACATTGTAGCAAAGTGTCATTTCTTCAGTGCTGTCACATGAAAAGATATAATAAAATATTTACAGAAATGTGAGGGGTGTACTTACTTTTGTGAGATACTGTATATATACAACCACCTAACAACTGTACTTTTATTTTCTCCATCAGCTCATCCCCCACAGTTATTACCTCTTGTATCTACTGACCCTCCCTCTTAGATTGTAAGCTCTAACGAGCAGGGTCCTCTGATTCCTTCTGTATTGAAGTGTATTGTATTTGTACTGTCTACCCTCAAGTTGTAAAGCGCTGCGTAAACTGTCGGCGCTATATAAATACTATATAATAATAATATATATATATATATATATATATATATATATTTAGATAGTTGGATAGATACACACACACACACACGTGTGTGTTTGAGCTTTGGGGTGCACACCTATGAACATACTGCTGATGAGAAAAGGTATTTAACAGTTTATATTTACTAAAACAATTGCATTTCCATGTTCTATGTACTGTGGGAGAGCAGATATAGTGACTGTAGGCTCCTGCATTTACTAACACTTTAAGTCTATAAGGTTGTATAAAGATCTGTCAGAGACACTGAGACATGGTGAAATGAGAAGCAGATTGTCTTCCTGAGGGAAGATGTAGCTGTAAGATAAACATGAACAGCTTTCAATACATCCAAGCAATGTTGAGAGATCTTCTTGGGATGCACTGGAGAGTTGGATGGCTCCTGGGCTGTACAATTTAAATCTGGGAGCAGAGAGTCTGGAGTTTGTCTTGTGGAACAAAAATTCGGTACTAAGTAGTATCCAGACTGAGACCCAAGTGGTCTCTTCCAGGGCCGACTCCTGAAGGTTCAGGATCCAAAGGAACTTTTGTAAAGTCTATGTGTCAGTATTGTCTCAACAGGAGGTCATCTAGGTATTCCACTATGGAATTGCCCCGAGAACTCAGGAATATTAGCACTGGGGCCAGTACCTTGGTGAACACTCAGAAGACAGGCCAAATGGAAGGGCTACAAATCGCAGGTAGCTAGAAAGATGGGGACATGCAAGTATGCATCCTTGATGTTCACAAAGGCTAGCAAGCCTCCCTGATGAAGGGAGAATATGACAGATCCGGCGGATTCTATGTGACATTTTTTAACACAAGACATTGAATGCCGTCAGATCCAAGATAGGGATCAGCCCATTTGGCTTTGCGAACACATTTGAATAGAAACACAAACATTTCCACCTTTGGAACAATGGCAATGACTCCTTGATTTAGGTGGTTTGCTAGAGCAGCATGGAGGTCTGTTAGCCTGTGTGGAGACATGGGCAGGATGTAGAAAATGAAGCAGGGCAGAGGTAGAGACTGAAACTCTAGCTTGTACCCCCTGGGTGCCATTTTCACCCCCGCATCGGAGATGCTTTTGGTCCAGGGGTCCACAAAGGCCAACTGCCTCCTACTACCTTGGAAAGTGGGACTTCTATGCATTGCAAAGAGGACCTGAAATTAAGATGGGTCCCGGAGCTAGGTGTCAGTACCAGGATTTGGGCTGTCCCATTAGGACTGATAAATCTCATCTGAGACAGCTCTTGCCTGTAAAGCGATGGTGATTGGCCAGCTCATCACTGTTCACCTTTAAAAACACCTGTGTCTACACACCACCAGTGCTTGTGATAGTGAAGCTACTAGAGATGGGCTCAGACGTATTCGCGATCCTAGTCCGAACCCACCTGCCCGATCCCGCCAGGAACACTGTACATTGCTAATCACAGGCTTTGAGACATTTTCCGGTCTGTGCAGCTGCGGGCCGGTATTAAATTGTATTTTAAATTTTAAATTGTATTTTAAATTGTATCTTAAACTGTATTTTTAATATATGTTTTTTAATATATGTTTTTTAAAAGTGGATAGCCCCTTGCTTCTCCCGTCCCAGCCAAGGTGGATAAGGATTATTGGTTACTGGCCCCTTTAAGAATACACAATTAAATAATTAGGGCCGATGGTATCCCGGGTATATAGGGAGGGGCGTTAGCAGGAAGCAAGGTGGGACCTGAGGAAGGAGGCTCCGCCTCCGAAACGCGTTGTCCGTAGTAACAGCAGAGGCAGTGCACCCGTGTCTTGAATCTCCCACCTCGCAGCTCCGTACAACTTGTGGCTCCGGCTTTGGCTGAGGCTCTCCTGAGGCGCCGTAGATTACGTTGGTATAGTGCGCAGGCACACTAGAACCGGCATCCGGTGACCAGGCAACACAGGAAGTGAAGGAGAGCGGGGATACAGCGGCGGCAGCCGCGAATGAGGAGACCGCAGAGTCACCATCTGGAGGGACGGGAGGAGCGAGTAGCTCCTGTTGGAATGCTGTAAAGCGATTGTCTTAAAGGAAAAGTGTGAGTGCAATTCCAATGTACTGTGTTGTTGTCCTTTATTAAAGCTTTATTGCCCGAGGTTGCGTGCGCTTTTCTTTACAGATTTGAATTGTTTTGATCCGCCCCTCCCCCACCCCAGTGGAGTTAGAGAGGAGCAGCAGCAACCAGGACATTTCAGCTATAAAACATACAAACAAAGGAGGTGAATACATGGACAGCGCCATGGGCTGGTGAAGTACTCCTCTTTGTACTTGTTGTATATCAGCATGTGCAGGATCTGTCCTTTTTGATTGCTGCGGGCCGGGAAATGTCTTAATGCCTGTGATTAGTGGTGTGAAGGGTTGGCTTCCTGGTGGGATAGGGCAGGTGGGTTGGGACTAGGATCCCAAACAAGCCTGAGCCCATCTCTAGTAGCTTCCACCATGTGCTGCTGCTTGACCCAACTGATATATTCACTGATCTACTTGTGTATGACCCCGGCTTGTTCTGACCCTCCTCTTCCTCGTTGCTGAATTGTTACAGTTTGAACTCTGATCTACACATGTGTGACCCGGCTTGTCTTGACTACGCTTTTGCCTGACCCTTCAGTGTTGCCAGTCTCACCACTACAACTAGACTGTCCTGAAAGGCACCTGCTACACCACTCTCTTGCTGTATAACCTACACCTGCAGTGGTGCACCACAAGTACCAGCCAGCCTGCTCCGTTTACTGTCCTGCTCAAGGGATGTGCTCTTGTTACTGAACTTTCTGCACACCCCGCACATCTGAACAGTTTTATCTGCCATCTAACTCCTGGCTCCTGGCCTAACACTAAGCCTGGAATTGAAGGCCTAAGAGAAATTAACATCTTCTTCCCCAGAAGATTTACCCCCTTCATGACCAGGCCATTTTTTGCGATACAACACTGCGTTACTTAACCACCTAAGGACCGCCCGCTGCAGATTTACTGCGGCAGGCAGCCCCTCCTCTGCGAACCGCCGTAGCCCTACGTTGGTCGAGCGCCTGCTGCTAAGGGGTGAGCTTGCGCTCCAGTCCCCACTCAGCAGCGGGGCTTTGATGCACGGGGTCGGCGGCTCCGATTGAGTGAAAACACGTTGGATTTAAAAAAATAAATAAAAAAATAATTTGGACTCTTTTATCCTTTGATTTTTCGCTCCTTCCATTTGTGCAAGTTGTTTTTCATCAAATGGCATATGCAGCAAACATTTTTTTTTACACTGTTGTTCCTCAAACAATTCTCCCCATATAAAATAGTCAGGAGACCATACTGGAGATGAGATGGACAATATCCACAGACCACAGCTCTCCACATACTCAGGAGTCAGGAGTCTCATTCTACTGTAGAGAGGAGATGGACAATATCCACCAACCCATTACCGCAATGGTGTAATGCAGAAGGTATAAGCTCAGATGTCCGATACCTGAATGGTCAGTAAAGATACAGTGCCTTGAAAAAGTATTCACACCCCTTTGAAATTCTCCACATTTTGTCATGTTACAACCAAAAACTATAAATGTATTTTATTGGGATTTTATGTCATAGACCGACACAAAGTGGCACATAATTGTGAAGTGGAAGGAAAATTATGAATGTTTTTCAACATTTTTTACAAATAAATCTGTGAAAAGTGTGGCTGCATTTGTATTCACCCCCCAGAGTCAATACTTTGTAGAACCGCCTTTCCCTGCAATTACAGCTGCAAGTCTTTTTGGGGATGTCTCTACCAGCTTTGCACATCTAGAGAGGGACATTTTTGCCCATTCTTCTTTGCAGAATATCTCAAGCTCAGTCAGATTGGATGGAGAGCGTCTGTGAACAGCAATTTTCAAGTCTTGCCACAGATTCTCAATTGGATTGAGGTCTGGACTGTGACTGGACCATTCTAATACATGAATATGCTTTGATGTAAACCATTCCATTGTAGCTCTGGCTGGATGTTTCGGGTCGTTGTCCTGCTGGAAGGTGAACCTCCGCCCCAGTCTCAAGTCTTTTGCAGACTCTAACAGGTTTTCTTCTAAGAATGTCCTGTATTTGGCTCCATCCATCTTCCCATCAACTCTGACCAGCTTCCCTGTCCCTCCTGAAGAAAAGCATCCCTACTACATGATGCTGCCACCACCATGTTTCACAGTGGGGATGGTGTGTTCAGTGTGATGTGCAGTGTTAGTTTTCCCCCACACATAGCGTTTTGCTTTTAGGCCAAAAAGTTCAATTTTGGTCTCATCTGAGCAGAGCTCCTTCTTCCACATGTTTGCTGTGTCCCCCACATGGCTTCCCCCAAACTGAAAACAGGACTTCTTATGGCTTTCTTCCACCAATGGCTTTCTTCTTCTCACTCTTCTAAAGGGCAGATTTGTAGAGCGAACAACTAATAATTGTCCTGTGGACAGATTCTCCCACCTGAGCTGTGGATCTCTGCAGCTCCTCCAGAGTTCCCATGGGCCTCTTGGCTGCTTCTCTGATGAATGCTTTCCTTGCCCGGCCGGTCAGTTTAGGTGGACGGCCATGTCTTGGTAGGGTTGCAGTTGTGCCATACTCTTTCCATTTTCCCATGATGGATTGAACAGCGCTCCGTGAGATGTTCAAAGCTTGGGATATTTTTTTTATAACCTAACCCTGCTTTACACTTCTCCACAACTTTATCCCTGACCTGTCTGGTGTGTTCCTTGGCCTTCATGATGCGGTTTGTTCACTAAGGCTGGCCATACATGGGTCGAATTCCGAAATAATTTTCTTTTAAAAATCTTTCCTAACAATTTTCGTTTGAATTTTGCACCATTAGTGGACTGCAGCAAAGGCCGATTTTCGTGCGGTCATCCAGTTTGAGTGATCGGGCATGTTGGAATTTTTTTGAAAAACAAACGATTTTCTAATCAATGATGGGAGAATCATGTGAGAAATATAATTGAAAAAGAAATACGCATAAGTGCAAGAAAAGAAAATTCCCGGAAAGAAATGAAGATTCCCAGCCACGAAAATTCTTTTCAGTAGCAATATGAGGTGAAATTGAAGGCTTGGTTGGTCGAATTTCGAAATCAATGGTGGCGCCATTGAATGAGAAAACGCACGAAATTTCTGATTTTTGAAAGAAAATTCTTTCAAAATTCGACCCATGTATGGCCAGCCTAAGGTTCTCTGAGGGCTTCACAGAACAGCTGTATTTATGCTGAGATCAAATTACACAAATGTGTAATCTATTTATGAACTAGGTGACTTCTGAAGACAATTGTAGCGCTTTTCCACTGCATGGAACCGAACAGTTCGGCTCGCTTTCGCGCTTTTCCACTGCATGGTATGGTGTTGGAACGGTACGGCGGCGCTTTTCCACGACATTGAACCGAACGGTACGGCTCGCTTAAACAGTACCACCTCGGTTGTGGTTCCAAGAGGGCCGTACCGATACCATATTCCACAATCCTTTGCATGCAGCCTTGACTGTTTGTCACTACTAGCCACTGATTGGTCAGAGAATCGTTGTTATCCCACCCACTTACTACTTTAGTGGAAAAGCAAACCCTACCAAACCGTTCCAACACCGTACCATGCGGTACCATGCAGTGGAAAACCAAACCGAGCCCAGCAGGGCCGAGTGGAGCCGAGCCGGTACTTGCAGTGGAAAAGTGCCATTAGTTCCACTAGATTTTAGTTAGGGGGTATCAGAGTAAAAGGGGGGTGAATACAAACGCAGCCACACTTTTCAAAGATTTAATTGTATCACTTTCCTTCCACTTCACAATGATGTACCACTTTGTGTCGGTCTATCACATAAAATCCCAATAAAATACATTTACATTTTCGGTTGTAACATGACAAAATGTGGAAAGTTTCAAGGGGTGTGAATACTTTAAGGCACTGTAGTTTCAGGTTAGTGACACATATGTGTGCACTGCGACAAATAAGAACCAAAATGGTCTTCTTAAGCCTAGCAGATATTTCGGAAGACTGAGGCTCCTTTAGGCACAAACTCATCTAGAACGGATTTGTGGACACCTCATCAAAGACAGAATACTCAGCTGAGTGTTCCGAAGCTCCTCCAGCTGCATGAATGTCAGGGGCTGACTCTTGAGGACAAGGAGTAAAAGTACGCGGTGTCCCCTGAGTCAGCAATCATGGCTGGGATTTTCCTAATAAAATCTAGCAAAGCTGTAGAAAATTCCTCCTTGGATAATGCAGAGGAGGGGGGGCACATCTTACGGGAGTTACGGAAGACTCCGAGAAGGGTGTGTGCTTAACCAGGGATCAAAGATCCAGCCAAACATGACCTCCGGAAGATTTCCCCAGGCCATTTTTTGCGATTCGGCACTGCGTTACTTTAACTGACAATTGTGCAGTCATGCAACGCTGTACCCAAATTAAATTGATGTCATTTTTTCCCCACAAATAGAGCTTTTCTTTGGTGGTATTTGATCAATTCTGCATTTTATTATTTTTTTTTTTTTTTGCGCTATAAACAAAAAAAAAAGACCGACAATTTAAAAAAATAATAAAAAATCAACAATATTTTTTACTTTCTGCTATAAAACATATTAAAAAAAAAAAAAGATGTAAAAAATGTAATTTCTTCATAAATATATGCATTCTGCTACATATTTTTGGTAACAAATCCCAACTATTTTTTTGCGCTATAAACATAACAGTACCGACAATTTTGAAAAAAAAAACAATATTTTTTTACTTTGTTATAAAACATATCCAATAAAAAATAAAATTAAAAATCAATTGTCTTCATAAATTTAGACCAATATGTATTCTGCTACATATTTTGGTAAAAAATCCCAATAAACATATATTGATTACTTTGTACAAAATTTATAGTGTCTACAAACTATGGTATATATACTATATTCTATGTCATTTTTTCCCCCACAAATATGGCTTTCTTTTGGTGGTATTTGATCACTTCTGCATTTTTTTTAATTTTTTTTTTGCGCTATAAACATAAAAAGACTGACAATTTTGAAAAAAAAAAAAAACAACAATATTTTTTACTTTCTGCTATAAAACATATTAAAAAAAAAAAAGATGTAAAAAATCTAATTTCTTCACAAATATATGCATTCTGCTACATATTTTTGGTAACAAATCCCAATAAACGTATATTGATTAGTTTGTACAGAAGTTATAGTGTCTACAAACTATGGTGTATATATACTACATTTTTATGTAATTTCATGTGATTTTTATGTGAATTTTATTTAATTTCTTTCCCCACAAATAGAGCTTTCTTTTGGTGGTATTTGATCACCGATGTGTTTTTTATTTCTTTGCGCTATGAACAAAAAAAGACAAATATTAAACAAAAAACAATATTATTTACTTTCCGCTATAAAACATATTCAATTAAAAAAATGTAAAAATCTAATTTCTTCATAAATTTAGACCAATATGTATTCTGCTACATATTTTTGGTAAAAAAAATCCCAATAAATGTATATTGATTCCTTTGTACAAAAGTTATAGTGTCTACAAACTATGGTATACTGTATATACCACATTTTCCCCCACAAATAGAGCTTTCTTTTGGTGGTATTTGATCACTTCTGCATTTTTTTTATTTTCACTATAAAACAAAAATGTGGAAAAAGTGAAGTGCTGTGAATACTTTCCGGATGCATTGTAATGTTTTTGCATGTGGTCCTGTGTACCTTCACTCATTCGGGTCATGAAAATGGCGATCGCAGTCAAGACAGCCGACCCGTATAAACAGTAAAGGGAAAGGTGGAAATGAAGTGTATTTTATTGCAGCCACGCAGCGTGATCGTACCTCTTTTTTTCGCCTTCCATCTGACCTCGCAGTTCATCCTCGGCTGGGTCATACTCGTTCGGTTCATCTGAGGAGCTGGAAACACCTAGAGGATATTTGGGAAATGATAAAATATTTTGGCAAGCATGCATATCCAACCTTGGCCTCTCGCTGGCTTGTAGTAAATACAGTAACGTTACAGTGATTCCAGGGACGCACTGCGCTTGGAGAGGGAAGAAAGACTACATAGCTCTTGGGCCGTTTACGATCACATGACACATTGCACATCCTCACACCTGTCTACTGCTATACCATCATCACCTGAACTCTTAGTGCACTTTGAAGGGTACCTGTCTTACAAAAAAAAAATGTTTCGCGAACCCTAGTTCCTATCAGTAGCGGCCCGTCCATTGGGGCGCAGGGGCGTCCGACCCCCTAATCTACATGCAGGGCACCAGACGCATGGATTCCAATGTTTTTTTTTTTTTTTTTGAAGCATGTGATTAGAGCCAGAGGCTCTAATAGGCTTCAAAAAAAGGGTGGGCTCGGGTCGCAGAGCACTGCGCCCTGAGCCCACCCAGTCGTGTGACAATAGCGAATGAATATTCGCTATTGTCACACGGATCCTCCTCCTGGCCAATCAGGAAATGGGTCCTGAGACAGGTTTCCTGATTGGCCGAAAGGAGAAGCCATGCCGATGACCAAGGAGGAGGGAGGAGACGCAGGAGACTAAGGAGAAGGCTCTAATAGGCTTCAAAAAAAGGGTGGGCTCGGGTCACAGAGCACTGCGCCCTGAGTCCACCTAGTCGTGTGACAATAGCGAATAAATATTCACTATTGTCACATGGATCCTCCTCCTGGCCAATCAGGAAATGGGTCCTGAGACAGGTTTCCTGATTGGCCGAAAGGAGAAGCCATGCCGATGACCAAGGAGGAGGGAGGAGACGCAGGAGACTAAGGAGAAGGCTCTAATAGGCTTCAAAAAAAGGGTGGGCTCCGGTCACAGAGCACTGCGCCCTGAGCCCACCCAGTCGTGTGACAATAGCGAATGAATATTCGCTATTGTCACACGGATCCTCCTCCTGGCCAATCAGGAAACGGGTCCTGAGACTGGCCTGATTGGCCGAAAGGAGAAGCCATGCCGATGGCCAAGGAGGAGGGAGGAGACGCAGGAGACTAAGGAGAAGCTGCCGCCACCACTGCTGCTGCCTGCCCTCCACATCTTCATGGTGAGTGAGCCGGCGACTTGGGGGTATGGTGTGTGGGATGGTGTGGTCCGGGGGGGTATGGTGTGGTCCGTCTGACAGCCCCCCCCCCCCCCCCCCGGCCCATGGAGCACCAGCCGCCACTGGTTCCTACTAAAAGTGTCCTGAAAGCCCAAGCTATTCTTTAGGCTTTGGATAGTGAAGCGAAGAGCAGTGGCTGAAGACCTGCAAGTTTTTATTAGGTCACGCAATATTTGCGCAGCCATTTATCAAATGCAAACTTAAAGGGGTTGTAAAGGCAGAAGGTGCATTCTATGCATTAAGATAAAAAGCTTTCTGTGTGCAGCCCCCCTAATACTTACCTGAGCCCCATCCCTATTCAGCAATGTTGCAGGAGTGTCTGAGCTGCTCGGGATTCTCCCTCCTCATTGGCTAAGACAGCAGCATGGCGCAATTGGCTCCTGCTGCTGTCAAAGTCAGTCAGCCAGCCAATCAGGAGAGAGAGGGGGAATGGCCGGGTGGCGGCTCCATGTCTGAATGCACACAGGGAGCTGCGACTCGGCTCAGGTGTCCCCATAGCAAAGAAGGAAAAGAAATACCCCAGATCACCACTTAGTAAAGCACCCCAAAATTTCAGGGAACGTCAATGACCTTTGCTACTAAATCTCCTATCACAGCCGTGAGGCTGAGCAGTCTCCAACCTAAATTGGGTCAGAATAGGGGATTGGGACCTGTATAGTACAGGATCACAAAAAAAAAGAGGTTGATCTGCGGACACACGGGGAGTAAAACAATATTAGAAGATTGACCAGTATATATCCCAACTACCACAGGCTGCGCATGCAACCCAATCAATTAAAACCGACAACATTGTCTAATCAAGGGGGGGGGGGGAGAAAAAATGAACAGTAGATGCTCATGCATTACACTTTACCATTCAAATAACATTCACTTGGCATTAGGCCCCTTTCACAAGTGCGGTGCGCCCAACGGAGTCCGTTCTGCTCAGCGGGGGATCGATCCGCTGATCCCCGCTGAGCAGGCGGATGATAGCTCCGTCTCCGCTCTGTGTGCAGAGAGGGAGGTGTCAGATCCCCGCTGTCCTCTATGGGGAGATTGGATGAGAAGGGACCACCTGTCCGTTCTCATCCGATCCGATCCTCCAGACGGATGGAAAATAGGGCTTCCATGCGTCCGGATTTCACGGACAGGATGGGAATCAGATAGCAGAGGGTGTCAGCGGACATGTCTCCCATTCCTCTGGTGCTGGCCAAAAGGCCCGCCCCAAGAAGCAGGTGCAGAAAAAGTGTGATGGTGCAGTGACCAAGGTGCCACAAAAACTCAGGTGAGCTGCCCCTCACCAGTGAGAATTGAGGCGCCCCTGGGCTGCCACCCCAGGGGCACGTACACCACAGGCTTTTTCGGTCCCAGCCCCTGGCCAGACCCAATGTAGCTCTTTCCTACCAGGAGGTTTGGAACGTAGACAGCTTAGGGAGAGCCTGCCTTCAACTGGGGAAAAAGGACCCCCTTGCAAGCCTGATTCAACCAGGAGGAAAAAGCCCTCCCACCGCCATCCGCATTCCTCACCAATCACATCCAGGAGCAGTACTAACCGGTGGACAAAGCCGGCTTTCTCGCTCCCTTCAAACTGATAGGGGCGGACCCATTCAAATCAGAAGGCGGCGGACGCATCCGGCTTTCTCTGACAGTGCCTACTTCCCGGTCCCCCAGTTACACCCAGGGCGCCCCGGTTCATTTCAACCCCTGCCGATACTAACCATCAAGGTCCATACCAACTGATAAGAACAGATACTACACTTAGCTTATCTTAGCCAAAAGGCCGGAACAAGCGCTTTGCTTCATTCAAAACCTGCATATGCACAGTGAGCTCTTCTCCCCCCCCTGTCATCGCAAGGGCTGAGCTCTACATTGTGCAACCGATGGAGAGCACTCACTGCACATGCGCAGGTTTTTAGCATGCCAGAGCACTCGGTCCTATGCTTTTGGGCCACGTGTCCAACAGCCAATGGGAGGAGACTGCAGGCATGGAACAAGAGATGGTCAGAGACTTAAGACCTACAGGAGATGGTAGGAGGCTGTGCACTTCGAGGAGATGCAAATAATTGAGGACGTGCTTCAAAAGTTAGTCATAGACTGGAGACACGTTACATGAAACTGCTAAAAATCACTGCTGTTCAAGAAATGGACCACATAGGAAAAAGTTAGATAGTGTAATAGAAATAAACCACATCCAGTCTAAAGTAAATTTTACTTCACTAGTTTAAGTAGGCACCTAGGTAAGGAAAACACAGACTGCTGTCTGCAGGGGCACTGAGGGCTGCACAATAAGTGCCAAAGGGCCACATGATTGGGCGCCAGGGACATGCTAGTGCATGACTAGCTCTCCTAAAGGTGATGCCAGCTCAGGTCCCCCTGTATACAACGTGGCAAAGTGTCTACTCACCTAACGCTGCTCTCTGCATCCTTCTCTTCTCCACCTCTCCCTTTAGGTGATCTGCAGAAAACACAAAAAAGAAAACAGAATCAGAATATATCTCCTCCCAAAACAACTTCAATAGATGTAACATCTGAGGCCACTTTCACATGCCTGTCGGGTGGTTTGAGAGGTCAAAATAGGTGGTTGTGCTGTGGTTTTAATACCCCATGACTGCCCCCCCCCCCCCCCAAAAGCCTACCATTGAAAAGTAAAAATTAGGCAGGATCTGACTTGTTGCAGCTTTTATAGCTCATTGTGAGAAGCTCACAGTTTGCAGTAAATTAGAATAAGCCATTTTAGTACAGGAGGGGAGCTGGTACAACTGTGTAAGCCTGAAGGGAAGGCTGGAATAAGTAAAAGAGCTTTACAAAAATTGTGCTGCTTGTAATGTGGAGTAATTCATTCTCAATATCCTTAAATATCACAAAAGACCAAAGGTTGAATTTGGTCTCTGGCTGCCATAGAGGATGAGGAAAGAGCTTGGGTATCAGTGCTTCAGTAGTGAATTTGAAAATGAGTTTGTCCACAATGCCTATGGCTGCAAGGGTAAATGTAAGCTTGTTTTATAGTTCATGTAGTACTTTAATACTTTAGTGTGCAAAGTATGGACACAGGTTCATTTTAAGGGTTTATATCTGGGCTATGGGTTAGGTTTAGAGGTTAAGCTAAGATTAGATGCTGGGGGTTTGGGTTATGTCCAGGGGTTGGCCTGATATGAAGGGCTAGGTTTGGGGGCTAGGTCAAGGTTAGATGGTAGGTTATATCTAGGAGTTGGGCTGATGCTAGGGGTTAGGGGAAGAGTCGTGTTCAGGAATATACCGAAGGTATAAGCAGTGGCAAAACTACCAGTATTGTAAAAGTCACACTTGCATGCGGGCCTTGGCATTCCGTCACTGTAGGGGGGCCCAAGATGGAAGGAAGGGAGCCACTGCAGAACATGTTATAGGGTCCTGATGCAGGACAATAAGGCACAGTTCACACTGCTGCGCCCCCTACTTGCAACTTGCTTGCGATTTCCTTGCAACTTTTGTGATTCAACATTGCAGTCTATTGCACTCAAATCAACCCAATGTCGCAGAAAAGCAGTGCAGGAACCTTTTTCTTGTCACTGCGACTTAAGTCACAGTGATTAGGACAGCACCTATTAAATGAATGTGTTTTGAGTTGTGTCATGTAACTTCATGTGTCACAAGTTGCATGATGATTTCCAGCAGTGTGAACCGCGGGTTATAAAGGGCCCTGCAATGAAAGTAAAGAAATCTAGGGTCAGTGGACAGGGCTTCGGTCCCAGAGGAAAGGGCCATGTGAGTGATAGAAAGGGCCACTAGACCGATGGAAAGGGCCCCGGCGGTCAGGGTTCATTGCCCTGGGGCCAGGAAGGTTCTAGTTATGCCTCTGGGTATAAGGATAATTTTATGTCAAGGGCGTAGGTTACATTTAGGTGATATGTCAAGATTAGATGGTAGGTTATATCCAGGAGTTGGGTCAATGTTAAGGGGTTAGGTTTAGGTAAGAGTAGTGTTCAGGATTATACCTGAGGTATAAGGTTAGGTTTGCATCAGGGTTAGAGTTTAGGAGAGCAGGTACCTGTTTTTGACAGGTACCCATCCCCACTTCTGGGAGACTGGCCTGCGGCGAGATCACTCGGAAGTTCGGCCCCCCTCCTCCATCCCCCAAAAGTGGAAGCTCTGCTTATCTGCCTCCTCCCCCTCTCTCCAGTGTTACATTTGGCAACCTTTCAGGGGGAGGGGGGGGAGCAGGTACCTGTTTCTTTTTGACAGGTACCCATCCCCACTTATGGGAGACCGGTCAGTGGCGAGATCACTCGGAAGTTCAGCCCCCCTCCTCTATACCCCAAAAGTGGAAGCTCTGCTTATCTGCCTCCTCCCCCTCTCCGGTGCCACGTTTGGCAACCTTTCGGGGGGGGGGGGGGGTTGAGCAGGTACCTGTTGTTTTTTTTTTTTTTGACAGGTACCCGTCCCCACTTCTGGGAGACCTCTCTGCGGCGAGATCACTCGGAAGTTCAGCCCCCCCTCTTCTATCCCTTGCCACTGGGCCATTCAGAAAGAGCAGCGCGTTTCGCGCATGGGCAGTAGGGAACCGCCTGTAACGCCACAAGGCTTCACGGCTGGTTTTCCTTACAGGCAATGGTGGTGGCAGCACCCGAGAGCCGACTGAAACATAAACACAGTATGTGTAGCTGCTGACTTATTTTTTTATTGGGGGCTGGACCTCCTCTTTAAAGCGGAGTTCCAGCCTCAAAATCCAAAATCGATTTTGGGCCATCCGCTTGCTAAGGGGAACCTAAAAAAGAAATGGATAGTGCCGATTTTTTGTTTTTGGTCACTTACCTTATTATAGAAGAAAATATACTCACCTTCCTTCCACTTCCTCTCTCTGCGGCCGCGGCCTGCGCCATCTCTTCCGGTTTGCGATGATTCCTGGGAGCTGAACGTCATCGCTCCCAGGAATCAATGCGCCTGCACCGGCCCCGCTCGTCACTTCCGGTGCAGGCGCGGCATTCACTGCTAAACAGCTTCTGGGCATGCCCAGAAGCTGTGCAGGGATGCCGCGCCTGCAACGGAAGTGACGAGCGGGGCCGGTGCAGTGCATTGTGGGACTCCGACGTCACAAAGAGGCCACGAAGAGGGATGCTGCGGCTTCAGCTGCCCACACCTGAGATGGCAGCGCTGGAGAAGAACTTTTCAAGGTAAGTATTTCTTCTTACAGGTAAGTGCGACCCGGGACAGATCAGAGGCTATCCATTGTGGAATGTACTAGCCCTGACTGTCCCGGGGGTATTTTTAGCTCAAATTGACCCCCGAGGCCCGAACTCCGTTTTAAGGGTTGTTTTTAGGGATTACTCTGAGGTATAATATTAGGGTCAGGTTCAGGGTAATGATGAGTATTACGCGTTTAGGCTGACGCAATCTATTGACAAGGGAAAATAACGTGCTGGGCCTTCCTTTCCATCAGATTGTGTAAAAAAAAAATAAAAATAAAAATCTAAACTGATTAATGATATGTTGATGGGCCTCCATTTATGTGTTATAAATGTGTACACAGCTGTTCCCCACATTAAGTGGAGCCGAACCGCTGTCCATACTTATTACAACATCACAGAAGCAGAGTCTGGAGCGCCATCCTTTCCTCCGTACATCAGCCTTCTATAAATAGTGGATGGTTGATAAGGATTTTGGCTGTGTCTTCTACAGATAACAGATGAGGAAGATGTCTTGGCTGAACATTTCTCGGCGGAGGTGAAGAGAGCGATCTACGTGTGCCGCTCGCTATCATTAAACCTCTTGATAAATCTGTTGGTTTTGGCCACATCTGGGACTGGGACGGGACAGGAGACTGGGTGGAGGTGCTGAGCAAGGAACACAGAGATTTGCTGGGATTGGGGGGGGGGTGAGTTGTTGGGACATAATGCAAGGCACATCGGTGTGTCAGATTAGAAGAACTTATCCTCCTTAGATGAATACTCTTCACAGACTGGCAGATAATTATATGGATGAGCTGCAACCGAGTAGCCCGAGTGCTCAACTTGTGGCCCTCCAGCTGTTGCGAACTACGAGTCGCATGAGGCACTGCAAGCTGCTAACAGTTACAAGCATGACTTCTAAAGGTATGATGGGACTTGTAGTTCTTCAACAGCTGGAGGGCCACAAGTTGAGCACCCATGGGTCATTACATACATTACTGATACTTCTGCTGGATGCTGGAGAGTTAACCTACCTGTTTCTTCTATCACTTAGGGACTCTACATGGGAGATCTCTCTATGGTGCCCATTTTTAATGATTTCCACCATTCCTGTACAAAAGGTCTGCACACTTGCTGTGCCTATTATGAGTGGTTCCCACCATCCTTGTGCTGAGTTATTGGGTCTGTACCCCTGCTGTGCCCATAATGAGATTTTCCCACCATCCCTGTGCTGGGTTCCCGGGTCTGTACACCGGCTGTTCCCATTATGAGGGGTTCCCACTGTAACAGATCCCCAATACTTGGACCAAGTATTTCTGTCTTAGGTCTCCAGTTGGTGGTTGCTGCAGGACCCCTTATTTTAGAGCCAAGTCCAGGAACGTGTGCAAAGGGAATATGGACAACTTTTTGTGTAAAGTAGCACATGAACACAGATCCAGTGCCACTGAATGCAGGTATATGTGTTCAGGAGATTACGTCTGTGCGCATGTGCTACTTACACCTGTGCACAGCTGCCTTCATCCATGTCTATGGAAGCCGGTGCACAGCTGCCTTCATCCATGTCTATGGAAGCCGGTGCACAGCTGCCTTCATCCATGTCTATGGAAGCCTGTGCACAGCTGCCTTCATCCATGTCTATAGAAGCCTGTGCACAGCTGCCTTCATCCATGTCTATAGAAGCCTGTGCACAGCTGCCTTCATCCATGTCTATAGAAGCCTGTGCACAGCTGCCTTCATCCATGTCTATGGAAGCCGGTGCACAGCTGCCTTCATCCATGTCTATGGAAGCCGGTGCACAGCTGCCTTTATCCATGTCTATGGAAGCCGGTGCACAGCTGCCTTCATCCATGTCTATGGAAGCCGGTGCACAGCTGCCTTCATCCATGTCTATAGAAGCCTGTGCACAGCTGCCTTCATCCATGTCTATAGAAGCCTGTGCACAGCTGCCTTCATCCATGTCTATGGAAGCCGGTGCACAGCTGCCTTCATCCATGTCTATAGAAGCCTGTGCACAGCTGCCTTCATCCATGTCTATGGAAGCCGGTGCACAGCTGCCTTCATCCATGTCTATAGAAGCCGGTGCACAGCTGCCTTCATCCATGTCTATGGAAGCCGGTGCACAGCTGCCTTCATCCATGTCTATGGAAGCCGGTGCACAGCTGCCTTCATCCATGTCTATGGAAGCCGGTGCACAGCTGCCTTCATCCATGTCTATGGAAGCCGGTGCACAGCTGCCTTCATCCATGTCTATGGAAGCCGGTGCACAGCTGCCTTCATCCATGTCTATGGAAGCCGGTGCACAGCTGCCTTCATCCATGTCTATGGAAGCCTGTGCACAGCTGCCTTCATCCATGTCTATGGAAGCCGGTGCACAGCTGCCTTTATCCATGTCTATGGAAGCTTGTGCACAGCTGCCTTCATCCATGTCTATGGAAGCCTGTGCGCAGCTGCCTTCATCCATGTCTATGGAAGCCTGTGCACAGCTGCCTTCATCCATGTCTATGGAAGCCGGTGCACAGCTGCCTTCATCCATGTCTATGGAAGCCGGTGCACAGCTGCCTTCATCCATGTCTATTGAAGCCGGTGCACAGCTGCCTTCATCCATGTCTACGGAAGCCGGTGCACAGCTGCCTTCTTCCATGTCTATGGAAGCCTGTGCACAGCTGCCTTCTTCCATGTCTATGGAAGCCTGTGCACAGCTGCCTTCATCCATGTCTATGGAAGCCGGTGCACAGCTGCCTTCATGCATGTCTATGGAAGCCTGTGCACAGCTGCCTTCATCCATGTCTATGGAAGCCTGTGCACAGCTGCCTTCATCCATGTCTATGGAAGCCGGTGCACAGCTGCCTTCATCCATGTCTATGGAAGCCGGTGCACAGCTGCCTTCATCCATGTCTATGGAAGCCGGTGCACAGCTGCCTTCATCCATGTCTATGGAAGCCGGTGCACAGCTGCCTTCATCCATGTCTATGGAAGCCTGTGCACAGCTGCCTTCATCCATGTCTATTGAAGCCGGTGCACAGCTGCCTTCATCCATGTCTATGAAAGCCGGTGCACAGCTGCCTTCATCCATGTCTATGGAAGCCGGTGCACAGCTGCCTTCATCCATGTCTATGGAAGCCTGTGCACAGCTGCCTTCATCCATGTCTATTGAAGCCGGTGCACAGCTGCCTTCATCCATGTCTATGAAAGCCGGTGCACAGCTGCCTTCTTCCATGTCTATGGAAGCCTGTGCACAGCTGCCTTTATCCATGTCTATGGAAGCTTGTGCACAGCTGCCTTCATCCATGTCTATGGAAGCCTGTGCGCAGCTGCCTTCATCCATGTCTATGGAAGCCTGTGCACAGCTGCCTTCATCCATGTCTATGGAAGCCGGTGCACAGCTGCCTTCATCCATGTCTATGGAAGCCGGTGCACAGCTGCCTTCATCCATGTCTATTGAAGCCGGTGCACAGCTGCCTTCATCCATGTCTACGGAAGCCGGTGCACAGCTGCCTTCTTCCATGTCTATGGAAGCCTGTGCACAGCTGCCTTCTTCCATGTCTATGGAAGCCTGTGCACAGCTGCCTTCATCCATGTCTATGGAAGCCGGTGCACAGCTGCCTTCATGCATGTCTATGGAAGCCTGTGCACAGCTGCCTTCATCCATGTCTATGGAAGCCTGTGCACAGCTGCCTTCATCCATGTCTATGGAAGCCGGTGCACAGCTGCCTTCATCCATGTCTATGGAAGCCGGTGCACAGCTGCCTTCATCCATGTCTATGGAAGCCGGTGCACAGCTGCCTTCATCCATGTCTATGGAAGCCGGTGCACAGCTGCCTTCATCCATGTCTATGGAAGCCTGTGCACAGCTGCCTTCATCCATGTCTATTGAAGCCGGTGCACAGCTGCCTTCATCCATGTCTATGAAAGCCGGTGCACAGCTGCCTTCATCCATGTCTATGGAAGCCGGTGCACAGCTGCCTTCATCCATGTCTATGGAAGCCTGTGCACAGCTGCCTTCATCCATGTCTATTGAAGCCGGTGCACAGCTGCCTTCATCCATGTCTATGAAAGCCGGTGCACAGCTGCCTTCTTCCATGTCTATGGAAGCCTGTGCACAGCTGCCTTCATCCATGTCTATGGAAGCCGGTGCACAGCTGCCTTCATGCATGTCTATGGAAGCCTGTGCACAGCTGCCTTCATCCATGTCTATGGAAGCCTGTGCACAGCTGCCTTCATCCATGTCTATGGAAGCCGGTGCACAGCTGCCTTCATCCATGTCTATAGAAGCCTGTGCACAGCTGCCTTCATCCATGTCTATAGAAGCCGGTGCACAGCTGCCTTCTTCCATGTCTATGGAAGCCGGTGCACAGCTGCCTTCATCCATGTCTATGGAAGCCGGTGCACAGCTGCCTTCATGCATGTCTATGGAAGCCTGTGCACAGCTGCCTTCATCCATGTCTATGGAAGCCTGTGCACAGCTGCCTTCATCCATGTCTATGGAAGCCGGTGCACAGCTGCCTTCATCCATGTCTATAGAAGCCTGTGCACAGCTGCCTTCATCCATGTCTATAGAAGCCGGTGCACAACTGCCTTCATCCATGTCTATGGAAGCCGGTGCACAGCTGCCTTCTTCCATGTCTATGGAAGCCTGTGCACAGCTGCCTTCATCCATGTCTATGGAAGCCGGTGCACAGCTGCCTTCATGCATGTCTATGAAAGCCGGTGCACAGCTGCCTTCATCCATGTCTATGGAAGCCGGTGCACAGCTGCCTTCATCCATGTCTATGGAAGCCGGTGCACAGCTGCCTTCATCCATGTCTATGGAAGCCGGTGCACAGCTGCCTTCATCCATGTCTATGGAAGCCGGTGCACAGCTGCCTTCATCCATGTCTATGGAAGCCGGTGCACAGCTGCCTTCATCCATGTCTATGGAAGCCGGTGCACAGCTGCCTTCATCCATGTCTATGGAAGCCGGTGCATACCTCTGGGATATCCTGTCTTTACACTGCATGGGCAATGCACACATGTACAGTGGATATAAAAAGTCTACACACCCCTGTTAACTACTTGCCAACCACCCGCCGCAGATATAATGCGGCAGGCTGGCTCGGCTGCACGAACCGCCATACCTGTGCAGCGATTCCCAGGAGCGCTCCTTGGCATGCGCGCGCACGCCTCCGGGGGCACGCTCGCGCACCCATTAGGCAGCGGGGAAGCTGACTCACGGCGACCGGCGGCTGCGATCGTTCCCCGTGGAGAGAAAACGTCGGCCTGCTGTTGAAAACACAGCAGACCGTTGTCCTCTCAGGAATCAGAACAGAGCTCCTGCGATGCTCCTATTTAGGAGCACAGGTCTCTGTGTTGATTCCACAAGACCATCCCTCTCACAGTTAGAAAACACCCCCTAGGCATACATCTAACCCCTTTGATGGCCCTTGGGTTAACCCCTTCCCTGCCAGTGTTATTATTACAGTAACAGTGCATATTTTTAGCACTGATTACTGTAGTAATGTCACTGGTCCCCCCCAAAAGTGTCAAGGGGGTCCGATCTGTCCGCTGCAATGTCGAAGTCACAAAAAATCGCAGATCACCGCCATTACTAGTAAACAAAAAAAATAAAAATGACATAAATCTTTCCCCTAGTTTGTAGACGCGATAACCTTTGCGCAAAACAAACCAAAATACGCTTATTGGGATTTTTTTTACCAAAAATATGTAGCAGAATACACATTGGCCTAAAATGATGAAAAATATGGATTTTTAAATTTTTTTTTTTGGGAATGTTATATAGCAGAATGTGAAAAATATAATTTTTTTTTTCAGAATTGTCACACTTTTTAGTTTATAGGGCAAAAAATAAAAATCACACAGGTGATCAAAAGTGTCAAAAAGGTCAGTTAGGGGTCCGATCTGTCTGCCACAATGTCGCAGTTCCGCTAAAAATCGCAGATCGCCGCCATTACTAGTAAAAAAAATTAAATAAATAAAAATGAAATAAATCTTTCCTGTAGTTAGTAGACGCGATAACATTTGCGCAAACCATTCAAAGTACGCTTATTGGGATTTTTTTTTACCAAAAATATGTAGCAGAAAACAAATTGGCCTAAAATGATGAAAAATTTAGATTTTTCCTTTTTTTGGGGGGAATGTTATACAGCAGAATGTGAAAAATATTCTTTTTTTTTTTCAGAATTGTCGCTCTTTTTAGTTTATAGGCCAGAAAATAAAAATCACACAGGTGATCAAAAGTGTCAAAAATGTCAGTTGGGGGTCCGATCTGTCCGCCGCAATGTCGCAGTCCCGCTAAAAATCGCAGATCGCCGCCATTACTAGTAAAAAAATAAACAATAAAAAGGACATAAATATTTCCAGTAGTTTGTAGATGCAATAACTTTTGCGTAAACCAATCAAAATACGCTTATTGCGATTTTTTTTTTTAACCAAAAATATGTAGCAGAAAACAAATTGGCCTAAAATGATTTTTAAATTTTTTTTTTGGAGAATGTCATATGGAAGAATGTGAAAAATATATATATTTTTTTTTTTTTCAAGATTGTCGCTATTTTTTCTTTATAGTGCAATCTCACAGGCGATCAAATACCACCAAAAAAAGCTCTATTTGTGGGGGAAAAAAGGACATCAATTTTATTTGGGTACAGCGTCGCACGTCCACGCAATTGTCTGTTAAAGTAACGCAGTGCCGAATCGCAAAAAATGGCCTGGTCATTAAGGGGGGAAAATCCTTCCGCTCCAGAACTGGTTAAAGGTGGACAAAAAGTTCTGAAATGATTTATCTTTGTCTCATTTTTTTACATCACAGAAACCTGAGGGGTGTGTAGACTTTTTATATCCATTGTAGATGAAGCCTTATATAGTCTATCGGACTGCATGTCTCATTGTGGGACTTCACTGGGCTTTAGGGATTAAAATCCGCTCGTTGTATCCCCTTGGCTATGTGATAATTTCATCACCATCGATATTTCTCTCTACCTTACACCAGCTTTCCTTTCCCCTCAGACATTTACTACAATCATCCAACCATCACCTGCGTCTGACCCATAATCCAGTCTGTGAAGACAGCTCGCAACATCTAATGAACGCGCTGGAGCGCTGCCAGTCCACGGCGCTCTGTACAACGTATCAGTCCGTATGTCAATCCCCAGCCAGAATGTATGTCTTCCAGCAGGAGAGTTTTATTAGCCGGATTAAGGTATGATGCAGGCCATTTGGTTCTGCACAACGTTACCTTAAATCATTTTCTGTTGCAGAAAAGACCCCCCCCCTCCTCCTCCCCCCCATGGCTTGTCCATGGTCCACATTATTCACTGATTAACAGCATTTCGCAGAATCAACGATAGATATGAAGAATAAATTGCCTAACGAAGACTGAGGGGGTTCGATTTTTGCTACAAAAACTATAAGTAAAGTGGGGAGCAATAAAACAAGCGACAATGCAATTAAAGAGGAACCCTGAGATTACTGAAACACTCCGAGATCACTAAATAAAGCCGATAAAACCTACACTATTATGACCAAAGGTTTGTGGACACCCGACTATCACACCTACCTATATTGCCAAAGTTATGTGAACATCACTCTGAATGATTGAGCTCCGGTATATCCAGTGAAGGGTACCGGTAATACTACATCATACAAAGACATTGTAGACAATTGTGCTCTTCCAACCTTGTGGTAACAGTTTGGTGAAGACCCTTTTCTGTTCCAGCATTAATGTGCCCCTGTGTACAAAGCCAGCTCCATAAAGACATGGTGTGGCAAGTTTGGTGTGGCAGAAATAGACTATCCTGTACAGAGCCCTGATCTCAACCCTACTGAACACCTTTGGACCCCAGCCCTACCGGACACCTTTGGACCCCAACCCTACTGAACACCTTTGGACCTCAACCCTACCGAACACATTTGGACCCAAACCCTACCGAACACATTTGACCACCAAGCCTACCGAAAACCTTTGGACCCCAACCCTACCGGACACCTTTGGACCCCAGCCCTACCGGACACCTTTGGACCGCAACCCTACTGAACGCCTTTGGACCCCAACCCTACGGAACACCTTTAGACCCCCACCCTACAGAACACCTTTGGACTCCAAACCTACTGGACACCTTTGAACCTCAAACCTACCAAACATCGTTGGACCTCAACCCTGATAAAGGAAAAGGAATTGGCAGCACTCCAGGTTGAGTCAAAATCCAGATTTATTGACTGGACATCCAAATATGACAATCGTGACAAGGTAGACGCGTTTCACACACTGACTGTGTGCTTAATCATTAGGAGGACCTCAACCCTACTGTACACCTTTGGACCACAACCCTACTGTACACCTTTGGACCCCAGCCCTACAGCACACCTTTGGACCCCAAACCTACTGGACACCTTTGAACCTCAAACCTACTGGACACCTTTGAACCTCAAACCTACCAAACACCTTTGGACCTCAACCCTACCGATCACCTTTGGACCCCAACCCTACTATACACCTTTGGGCCCCAACCCTACAGAACACCTTTGAACCTCAACCCTACAGAACACCTTTGGACCCCAACCCTACTGAGCACTTTTGCACCCCAACTCTACTGAATGCCTTTTGACAACCCAACTGAACACTTTTGGACCTCAACCCTACTGAACACCTTTGGGATGAATTGGAACCCTGATGGTGAGCCAGGTCTTCTCAACCTGACCTCACAAATGGGTAGAGATTCTTACAGACACCCTCCAAAATCTTGTGGAAAGCCTTCCCTGAAAAGTGGAAAATGTTACACACACAAAAGGGGGCAGCTGCAAAGTAATCGTCATGGGGGGAGGGGAGCAGCTTTATAATAATGACCATGGATTTAGAAAGTAATATCCAACAAGCTCACATAGGTGTGATGGTCAGGTGTCCATCAAAGTTATATCTATAGCTAGCACTGAAAGCTTAATACAATCACAATGGAATGACAAAAATCTAAAACAAAAACCATAATGGGACTTTTATGGCAATGTAATATAAACTGGGTTAAAAGACATATACGGGTTGATTTACTAAAACTGGAGTGCGCAAAATCTGGTGCAGCTGTGCATAGAAACCAATCAGCTTCCAGGTTTAGGTCAAAGCTAACTGGTGGCTTTGTCATTTATGGAACTGTACTGTGTTTTTATACAGCATTTACTTTTGTAAATTCCCTGTTAACAAGGATGATCTTCAATCTAGTCTTGTTAACATAGGGTCTCCTAACGGGTTTCAGAAAGTGATTTTCTTCTTCTTCAGGGGCATTGGATGTAAGGGGTATCACTTGTGCTGTGGTAGATCAAAAACAGAAAATGTATACAGCCTTAACTTTAAGAAATGCTGTCATCCACTCAGCCAGACAGGAACCACATCCAACACTTGGGCCCGAACAACCAGTGGTACACTGAGGCCACCAGTAGGTAAGTCCAAACAGTTCACGCATTGGAGCTGCCAGAGCCACACCTGCGAGAGGTGTTGTTGTTACTATGTAAAGATGTTGGAAATTTCTGAAACACTTTTTCCTAGAAATCACCATGGAATTTGTCAAGGCAAATATTGATTGTCCAAGAACAGGACAAAGGTGTGAAAGTTGTGGAACCTCCCTTTTCCAGTTACATAATCCTATCCCGGGGATTCCATGATGATTAAGCCAACGTGTTGGTGCTACCTTTGTGGATATAAATTTTGGGGTATCTTCCTGGAACTGAAGTAGTGGATTGGAGAAGCTACCAAACGTCTTCAACATCACAAAACAAGTCCAGCTAAATGTGACTACTACTAGATGTACCATAACCTGGATAAATGAGAAGCTTCATAAACGTAAGGTTTTGATTAGAATTCAGGGATCTAGATGACCTCTTGTATAAGTTTTCCCCACAGAGTTCAGGAGGAAGCTGGGTTCAATGACACAAGAATCAGCATATTTGGCCAATGCTAGAAGGCAATGATCAATGTAGGATGACAGGGAAAGGTTAAATGCCTTGGTGTTACCCTGGTCTGTCCTGAACTCCAGCATTAACAGCATGAATATGAAGCTAGGCAGCAGTGATTAGGTTTTCACCTTGATTGATACCCAGGAATGCAGAAAATGAGAAGCAGTAGGAAGCTGGAAGGGGGGGGGGGGTGTAGTGGATAGAAAATAATTCTCAGAGAGATGATGAAAGACATCATTTGAGTCAGACACAAAAAAGGGGACCTGTTACAAGTTATGAAAGATCCCACATAGTAAAAGCAGGCAGGAATCCCTTTTAGGGCCCTTTTACACTTTAAGATTTAGCTTATGCTTGCACCCCAATTCAAAACATACAAACACATGCTTCCAAATGCATAATGAAAAAGCATGAATGGGTCATTATTTTGTACATTCATTGCTCAGTAAAGATCAGTGGAAAATTCGGTTTTTCTTTCTGATATATTTAATAGTCCTATTGTCAGGACCCAGGTCTGAACCTGCGACCTCTGCTGTGTCTGGCAGTATCTCTTCTTGCTCAGCCACCTGGGATGCTGGAAAGCTCCTTCGACAATTCCTCGAATGGTCTTGCCTTGAACCTTGTTTCTCTTGAACATTAGCTCCTCCTACAAACTTTCTATTTTAGCCATGCCTTTGCACTTCCTCTTTGCCAGATTATTGTGCCCTCTCCAGCCAATATCTCACTCTTGTCACTCCTGTTGTCATCTGTATATTCGGTACCGCTCATTACCAACCTTTAGCTTCTTCATCAACTATGCTTCTGCTTGATCCCTACCTGCTATATCTGCTACTGGACTTCAGCTTGCTCACCTCCTGGTGAGGCGATCCCGAGGACTGCGACCTGGTCCTAACACGCAGAAAAACCCATCTCCGCCATCAGCTCTGGTGAACACTGGTTAGTGCTTAGACTCATCATGGTTAACTCCACTTAGAAAACTGGTCAGCTCCCTCGAACCTCCATAATGTAACATAACCATGTCCAGTATCCAATTTCTGTCTAAAAGGAATGTGCACATGTTCACATATACATACACTCACACATGTGCAAAAGCATGGACACACCCTGAATGCATGTGCACCAACATATACACTATATTACCAAAGGTATTGGGACGCCTGCCTTTACATGCACATGAACTTTAATGGCTTCCCAGCCTTAGTCCATAGGGTTAAATATTGAGTTGGCCCACCCTTTGCAGCTATAACAGCTTCAACTCTTCTGGGAAGGCTGTCCACAAGGTATAGGATTGTCTCTTTGGGAATGTTTGACCAATGGACCTTGCTTTGTGCATTGGTCCAAATCATTTGATGGAGGGGAAATTATGGCGTGGGGCTGTTTTTCAAGGGTTGGGCTTGACACTTAGTTCCAGTGAAGGGAACTCTTAAGGCATCAGCATACCAAGAGATTTTGGACAATTTTATGCTCCCAAATTTGTGGAACAGTTTGGGGTTGGCCCTTCCTGTTCCAACACGACTGCGCACCAGTGCACAAAGCAAGGAGACGGAACTTGACTGGCCTGCACAGTGTCCCTTACCTCAACCCGATAGACCACCTTTGTGATGAATTAGAGTGGAGACTGCAAGAAAGGCCTTCTCCAACTTCAGTGCCTGACCTCACAAATGCGCTTCTGGAAGAATGGTCAAACATTCCCATAGACACACTCCTAAACCTTGTGGACAGCCTTCCACTAGTGGTGAAGCTGTAATCGCTGCAAAGGATGGGCCAACTCCATATTGAACCCTACAGACTAAGACTGGGATGCCATTAAAGTTCATGTGTGTGTAAAAGGCAGGTGTCCCAATACTTTTGGTAATATAGTGTATTATGTGGACTTTCTACATCGAGTGAACGTAACCTGGCCCCTACAGAAAGAAGGTCTGCATCGGCTGTATGGGCACTCACAGCTCATCACCCACTGAGTGTGGTATTTGGTTGATTATATTCATGTGGTAGGTGCTTTGTTACAATGAGTTGTTCCAATCCAAACTGTATTTTAGGGCATGGCAGCCCACTTTTATTGAACAAATAGGAAGTTCACATAAACATCAATTGCCCCCGCAGGGGTTCTTCCAAATCAACATGAACAGTCAACTGAATATGCCAAACCACCTGGTTCCCTTGTCAGCAGCACAGCTGCTCTATTTACCAGTCCCTCTGGTTCACTTGGCTCACTTAGCCTTTAGACGAAGCACCCTGCTGCACAGCCCACTCCTGGCTTCTGGACAGAGGTTCTCCTGATACCCAGATAGGAGCCTACCTGACTCCTGGAACGAGACCTCTTGTCTCCAGGCTGCTGGCTGGGGCACATCTGACCCCGGGGGGGAGACCTTCTCTCCTCTGACTCCTGGCTGGGGTTCCTCTGACTCCTGGGGGAGATCTTCTGTCCTCCGACTCCTGGCTGGGGCTCCTCTGACTCATGGGTGGGACCTTCTGTCCTCCGACTCCTAGCTGGGGCTCCTCTAACCCCTGGGTGAGGCCTTCTATCCTCCGACTCCTGGCTGGGGCTCCTCTGACTCCTGCGTGTGACCTTCTGTCCTTTGACTTTTTGCTGGGGTTCCTATAACCCCCTGGGTAAGACCTTCTGACCTCTGACTTTTGGCTGGGGCTCCTATGACCCCTGGGTGAGACCTTCTGTCCTCCGAATCCTGGTTAAGGCTCCTCTGACCCCTGAGCGAGACCTTCTGTCTTCCGACTCCTAGCTGGGGCTCCTCTAACCCCTGGGTGAGACCTTCTGTCCTTGGACTCCTGGCTGAGGCTCCTCTGACCCCTGAGTGAGACCTTCTGTCTCCAATATGAGAGCTGTCTCCAAACTGGGAGCCCTGAGCTATCCTCGGGCTTGAGTACATAATGACCTTGCACACTTGTGTACTTACACAGGCTGCTGGTATCCAGTAAAATCTAGACACATGATTTAAGGTTTCGTCCCACCCAATACACTTTGGAACTTTCAAGCTCCAGGCCTGATCTGCGACTACAGAATCTAGAGAAAACCAAAAACACAGCTTTCTCTGCTCAGAAACAGTAGCGTTAAGCCTTAACATGAATCCTCTGCCATTTTCTACTACATTTACACAGTGAAGGGGCCTCGCACTGTCACAGGAGTTAGGTACTAGGGGAACCGGGGTGGAGGGTGGATGTAGGGTGTAAGTTCAGCTTTTCATTTTTTTTTTTCTGAAAAAGGTGAACTAACCTTTTAACAATAACCCAAGGATGACAGGACAGTTGTGCCCAGCCCCCCAGCCTCTGATCATCTATGTCCTTTCACCCCCCCCAGAAGAAGGAAATGCATCTGTCATGATGAATTCTCTATTGCTGTTTGCTTTTCTGCTCCAATAATTCTCGGGGTGAAATGTTATAGTGTAACAATATTGTTATAAATGGATTTCTGAGGCTGTGCAGTGTAGGATTGCTGAGTGACGGCTCCCACCTCTGCCAAGACTAACCGTGGAAAACTCTTTGTTTTCCTGTATTGTCACCCGCAGCCTTTTAAAGATAAAACCATGTGACTTTTATTATTTCTGCACATGTACTTTGTAATATGATGTGATTAAAAATGATTCTGCTGCTTCAATCTGCAGAAGCGATGACTTTATAAAACAGTCCAATTAGTCAAATGCGGCTTCTGGGCGACTACTGTAACCATACTTGGCTTATGTACAACACCTCCCAGAAGTCTCATCCCTCTGCTCGTGTAATTGGCTCACTACCTTCCACAGAGAGAGCTATAAGGCTAAAAGCTGAGCTCAGGCTGGTAATGGAAGAAGAAGCACAAGGAGCCAGTTCAGATGCCGATAGGAAGAGAGAACACAGAGAAGAGCTCATCATTGCATTGCTTCCAGTGGCGGCTGGTGCTCCATGGGGGGGTAAAACGGACCACACTATACCCTCCCCCCGGAGACCACACCATTTGATTGGCCAGGAGGAGAATCAGTATGGCAATAGTGAATATACATTCTCTATTGTCACACAACTGGGTGGGCTCGGGGCACAGTGCTCTGCGTCCCGGGCCCGCCCACTTTTGAAGCCTATTAGAGCCTCTGGCTCTAATCACGTGCTTCAGAAAAAAAAAAAAAAAACCATTGGAATCCATGCGTCCGGTGCCCTGCATGTAGATTAGGGAGCCGAACACATGGACGGGGGTGGCAGCGCCCCTGCGCCCCCAATGGACGGGCCGCCACTGGTTGCTTCTCTTTTTCTTGCTCAGTTTCAGGGTGGGCGGGTCCAGGACAACCTGGGCTTAGAGGGCATTGGTTAAATGATGCAAGCCATCTTTCATTCTGGAAAATTGAGAATATCTATTTATAAAAAAGAAGTAATGGGGGGGGGGGGCAGCTCCACACTGGAGGTAAGTATTGCAACAAAAGCTGCTTTCTTTACAATATTGTTTAATGGCTCATTTGTTTAACCACTTCAGCCCCAGAAGGTTTACCCCCTTCATGACCAGGTCATCTTTTGCGATACGGCACTGCGTTACTTTAACTGACAATTGCGCAGACATGCTACGCTGTACACAAACAAAATGTTTGTCTTTTTTTCCCACAAATGGAGCTTTCTTTTGGTGGTATTTGATCACCTCTGCATTTTGTTTTTTTTTGGCGCTATAAATAAAAAAATAAATCTCCAAAATAGTGCTGCGCCAGATCCCTAAATAAAATCCGGCGAATATATAAATAAATAAATAAAAAATTAATCAAAAAAATGAGGCAAAATATTTTTTGGATTCATTTTTTTATTGATTTATTTATATATTCACTGGGATTTTATTTAGGGATCTGGCACAGCACTATTTATGAGATTTATGGTCCATTTTGTGGAGTGGAAACACATTAAGTGAGAGCGGCCGGATATATAATTATTACTCACATTTATTTATTTTTTTGTTAGTTGTGCTGATAGTTTTTTCCCCCAATATAAACAAAAAAAGACAGAAAAATTTGAAAAAAAAAAAAGTCAGAGATCTGTGTTTCTGCTTCGCAAAAACACAACATCTCCATCTTCCTCTCTGACAGAACGGCAATCTGCCTTGTTTACATAGGCAGACTGCCGTTCTGCCGCCCCTGTCCAATCACAGCAGGACCGGGTCGCCGGCAGTCCCTGCGCATTAAATCACAAGTGGTTAAAGGTGTTTGGCCAAGTTTCAGGCACCTCTTGGGTTCGCTACAGCAGGTGTTTCATGGTCGCTGATATATTTGTAGAAGGTGCTGCACATTCAGAGGGATTTCAGGGAGATATGGAGAGCTTTTGTCAGGATGTGGATCACCTGCTGGTGGCACTGTGCCTTCCAGAGCGGAAGGTCGTAATTTCAGTGTCCACCAGCAGGTGTCTCCCAGCACATCCCATTATACAGTTTCCACCTGATACTGGCTGCTGGGAGGGTATTTAGGTCCTTCCCTACTAGTGCACCTCTCTCCAGTGTTTAGCTCTGCTGCCAGAGACTGTGCCATTTATTCTGATCTTGACCCTGATCTGGCTTCTGCCCTGCATCTTGTGCCCTACTGCCTCTCATCTGCTCCTCTTTTTCCTGATCCCAGTTCTGGTTCCCCCTTTGGATCTGTTCCCTGCATCTCCAGTTTACCAGGTTGTTCTGTGTTCCCCATTTTGTATATATGTTGTATATAGGCTGTTACTGTTAGATTGCTAGTTAGATTTTGTGTCACTAGGTTATGTTTCTATTTGCTGATGTTTGGGTGGATTATATTTCACTTAACCACTTGCGGACCGCCCACCGTAGATATACTGCCGCAGCACGGCTGCTCTTCCCCAGATCATGTACCAAGTACATGATTTGACACTTTCAGGTCTGGTGTGATTATACACACCGGGAGCTAATCGGCGGGTACGTCAGGCTCGATGTCCGCCGGCACCTGCCGATGCTTCAGTACAGAGGAAGAATGTATGTAAACAAGGCAGATCACAGTTCTGCCAGTACAGAAGGCATTGATCCTGTGTGGGACCAATCCATGCCTTCCTGTAGTACAGGGGTGTCAAACTCAATTGCATTGTGGGCCGCATCAGCATTGTGGTTCCCCTCAAAGGGCCGGTTGTATCTGTAAGACTAAATGTCCAGAACACCCCTACCCCCCTCTCCTTACATCACCCCCCACTATCAGAAGTTAACATTTCCCCACCCTCCCTTATATCACAGCGCACCCCCCGTTACATTGTGCTGCTTTCAGGAAGATGCTGGGTGTGGAGCTGGGAAGCATAAAGTGTGGGGTCTGGAGGAGGACCAGAGAAGGGCAGGAGTCAGCTGCTGGAGTCTACTGAATGCTGAGACCAGGGTAGGCGGAAAGAAGAACTTCTGCTGCACAGCGAGGCACAAGATCTGTAGGAGGAGTTCTGTCCTTCTCTCAGCTGCTGACTCCTGAGATAGGGGCAAGGGAAGAGACGAGTCTCTGGGCAGCTTCAAAGAGAAGCGCAGGATCTTTTAGAGGAGTTTTGACCTCCTCTTTGCTGCCGACTGCTGAGACAAGGGGGTGGGTGGAGAAGAGGGGGGTGCCTAAGCTCAGGAGAGGTACGAGGGCCACATGAAATGGCCTGGCGGGCCAGATTCGGCCCCCGGGCCTTGTGTTTAACACCTGTGCCCTAGTACAAGCACCTCCCCCACAGTAAGAAAACACCAGCTAAGCACACAGTTAACCCTTTGATCGCCCCCCCCCCCCCGATGACAACCCCTTCCCAGCCAATGTCATTAGTATAGTGACAGTGCATATTTTTTAACACTTACTGTTGTATTAGTGTCACTGGTCCCCAAAAAGTGTCAGTTAGCGTCTGATTTGTCTGCCGCAATATCCCAGTCCTGTTATAAGTCGCTGATCGCCACCATTACTAGTAAAAAATAGTAAATAAATCAAATAAAAATATCCCATAGTTTGTAGATGCTGTAACGTTGGCGCAAACCAATCTATATGCGCTTATTGCAATTTTTTCCCCCAAAAATATGTAGCAGAAAACAAATTGGCCTAAAAATTTAGATTTTTTAATTTTTTTGGGAATGTTATATAGCAGAATGTGAAAAATATTGATTTTTTTCCAGAATTGTCGAATTTTTTTGTGTATAGCGCAAAAAATAAAAATTGCACAGGTGATCGAATACCACCAAAAGAAATCTCTATTTGTGGGTAAAAAAGGACATCAATTTTTTTGGGTACAGTGTTGCATGACTACGCAATTGTCAGTTAAAGTCATGCAGTGCCAAGTGGAAAAAAGTGGCCTGGTCATTAAGGGGGCAAATCCTTTCCGGTCTTAAAGTGGTTAAAGAAACCCAGTGCCGTATCGCAAAAATTGGCCTGGTCATGAAGGGGGGTAAATCTGCGCCGTGGTTAAAGCATACGCAGCCTGGTTTCAGTCTCCTAAGCGTATGTAGACAGATCTGGCCATTCTGCTGCTGATTCCTGACAACTGTTCTGTATCAGTTTTTTACTATATGCATTCATTCTTTATTTAAAAACAAGCATGTAATATGTGGTAAAGGATTGCCAGAGTGCGAAGGATCAGCTATAGAGAAAAATGAGCAGAGGCAGCCTGCTTTGAAGCTTCCTTTGTCTGATTAACACCTCCTTCAAAATCATATGAAACAAGCGTAATGACTGCTCTGTTGGAACACAGAGTTCTGTTAACAGTAATACAATGCTATAAGAAAAGGAGCCCAAAGCTCCACCTGCTGGCCAGAAAGCATAATACAAATATATATTTTTATTGTATTTTTTTTTCACTTGAGTATAAGAAAGAAAGAAAATATGCAGAATACGACAATATGTTCCCTGGGAATAAAACCAACATGTTGCTGTTATATTTTGGAACCTGGAAGTATTTATTAAAAGAAATACAAATGTTGCACTGTGTTACTAAATTAAATGTCTTAGTTATATGTATCTCAATACAAAGAATCATAAAAATTTTTATAAAAAAAATAAATAAATGTAATTTGTGTATCAACATCATAAATACAAATATAATTGAAAAAAAAAAGAAAATTCAGAGGGTGGCACCACTATTCCAAAGTGACGCAAAAATAAATCAATTACCAATTAATAAATTAATAAACATGGAAGTCTCCCACCTATATGCAAATGTCCAGCCTGCCCCTGTACAAATCATTAGTAAGACCTCATCTGGAATATGCAGTTCAGTTTTGGGCTCCAGTTCTCATAAAGGATATCGGGGAACTGGAGAAAGTGCAGAGAAGGGCAACCAAACTGATAAGAGGCATGGAGGAGCTCAGCTATAAGGAAAGATTAGAGGAATTGAATTTATTCTCTCTTGAGAAGAGGAGATTAAGGGGGGATATGATCTCCATGTATAAATACATAAGGGGGGATATGATCACCATGTATAAATACATAAGGGGGGATATGATCACCATGTATAAATACATAAGGGGGGGATATGATCTCCATGTATAAATACATAAGGGGGGATATGAGCACCATGGCCATTAATATGGAGTTGCCCTCATCCTCCATGGCCATTATTATTATGGAGTTACCCTCATCCTCCGTGGCCATTAATAAGAAGTTGCCCTCATCCTCCATGGCCATTAATATGGAGTTGCCCCTCTCCCTATGGCCATTAATATGGAGTTGCCCTCATCCTCCATGGCCATTATTATGGAGTTGCCCCTCTCCCCTTGGCCATTAATATGGAGTTGCCCCTCTCCCCATGACCATTACTATGGAGTTGGTCCCCTTTTATTGGTTATAACATTCTTCACTCTTCTGTGTCTGTGGGAATTTGTGCCCATTTGTGAGGTCAGGATGCTGATAAGAAGATCTGGCTCACCATCGGTGTTCCCATTCATCACAAAGGTGTTCAGTAGGGATGAGGTCAGGACTCTGTGCAGGACACTTGTGTTCCTCCACACCAAACTGGACAAACTATATCATTATGGAGCTTGCTTTGTACACAGGGGCCCAGTCATGCTGGAACAGAAAAGGGTCTTTACCAAACATTGTTTTACAATGTCTTTGTATAATGTAAAATTAATAGGACCCTTCACTACAGACTACTAACCGCCATCATTTGGAAGAGTGTCTACATCATTTGGGCCATATAGTGTGCATGTTTGGAGTGGGATGGCCCATTACCATTATCAATAGAGTTCTTTAGTCATTAACCTCTAAGGACAGAATGTTGGCTGAGAAGACCTGGCTTACCATCAGCATTCCAATTCATCCCAAAAGTGTTCAGTAGGGTTGAGGTCAGGACTATGTACAGGACACTCGAGTTCCTCCACACCAAACTGGTCAAATCATGTCTTTATGGAGCTGGCTTTGAGCACAGTCATGTTGGAACCGAAAAAACCTTTATAAGACTGTTGCCGCAAGGCTGGAAGTACAGGGTATGACTAGAACCCCTGTCATCCAAATTAGCATTTGTGAGGTCAGGTACTGATGTTGCTTGAGAAGACCTGGTTCACCATCAACGTTCCAATTCATCCCAAAGGTGTTCAGTAGGGTTGAGATCAGGGTGTCATGTACCTGGGTGTCCTTGAACCGGAAGGTTCCTTGTTTCGTTGCTTGCAGCCTTACCTGTTGTGCCACAGAGAAGCTCTGGTGTTTTGGCAGTGATTTTTCCAGCCTGATGCTTGCCTTGGACTCACTAGCCCAACCTGCTGTCAGCTGCGAACAATGTACAATTTAACCAGCTGTGAACAATGTACAATTTAGCCAGCCTTTTAATAGCAGCACTTCCTGTTACTGAGTGCCCGTTTGTTTTGGAATATCTTCCTGGGTGTGCTGCTTGCTCCTTGATAGACTTTAGTGTATGAACTTTTGCCTGTATTCGTGACCCCTCTTCAGCCTGCCCAATCCGTACTTCACCGCCAGCTTGTGTATGACTTCTGCCTGCCTGACCATTCTTTGGATTTCGTTTGGATACCGCTTTGCCCGATCTGTTGCCGGCCTGATCTCTCTGACTTTGTTTTCGCCTGAATCCTCAGCACTCAAGCTCCACTTCGGACTTTACCTCACAGGTACCCAACACGGGGCTCTGTACAGGACAGTCGAGATCCTCCACACCAAACTGGTCAAATTGTGTCTTTATGGAGCTGGCTTTGAGCACAGCCATGCTGGAACCGAAAAAAAAACCTTTCCAAGACTGTTGCCACAAGGCTGGAAGTGCAGGGTATGACTAGAACCCTTGTCATCCAAATTAGCATTTATGAGGTCAGGTACTGATGTTGGTTGATAAGACCTGGTTCACCATCAGTGTTCCAATTCATCCCAAAAGTGTTCAGTAGGGTTGAGGTCAGGGCTCTGTACAGGACACTCGACTTCCTCCACACCAAACTGGTCAAATCATGTCTTTATGGAGCTGGCTTTGAGCACAGTCATGCTGGAACCGAAAAAAACTTTCTAAGACTGTTGCCACAAGGCTGGAAGTGCAGGATATGAATAGAACCCCTGTCATCCAAATAAGCATTTATGAGGTCAGGTACTGATGTTGGTTACGAAGACCAGGTTCCCCATCAGCGTTCCAATTCATCCCAAAGGTGTTCAGTAGTATTGAGGTCAGGGCTCTGTGCAGGACACTCGAGTTCCTCCACACCAAACTTGTCAAACCGTGTCTTTATGGAGCTGGCTTTGAGCACAGTAATGCTGGAACCGAAAAAAAACCTTTCCAAGACTGTTGCCACAAGGCTGGAAGTGCAGGGTATGAATAGAACCCCTGTCATCCAAATTAGCATTTATGAGGTCAGGTACTGATGTTGTCTGAGAAGACCTGTGTCACAAGTTAGCCTATAGTTTTGTCTGTATATTCTTACCTCCTTGCAGCAGTGCTGCTGTCTGCCTCCCTTCACATGTAGTGTTTGGGCTTCTATGGGTGTTGCCTGCTCCACTGTGGGTTATATCCTGTTCCTGTCAATTACTTCCTGGGTCACCTCCCTGTATGCTTCCCTATATATACACATGCTCAGTGCACTGCTCCTTGCTTGAGCAACATCACTGTTCTCTGAGCTCCCATCCGTGCATCCCTTGGCTATTGTATCTGATCTCCTGTGTACCGACCCAGCTTCGTTTCTCCCTCTATGTTCGTCTGCTGCCTGTCCTGACCTCGGCTTGTCCCCTGGATCTCCTTATAGTCTCCTGTTTACCCTGCACACGCCAGCGGTCTCCACATCCTCAGCTGGGCCTACCTGGTGGCCGCGACCTGGTTCCAGTCTGCTGCAAGTCCATCCCCACCATCAGGGACCCTGGTGAAGAAGCAGGCTGGGGCTTAGACTCTGCGCCCTGGGGAATCCTGAGCTGGGGATCTATAAGGGCTCACTACCACAGACTCGTTGACCTATAAGGGCTCACTACCACAGACTCGTTGACCTATAAGGGCTCACTACCACAGACTCGTTGACAACCTGGTTCACCATCAGCATTCCAATTCATCCCAAAGGTGTTCAGTAGGGTTGAGGTCAGGGCTCTGTACAGGACACTTGAGTTCCTCCACCCCAAACTGGTCAAACCATGTCTTAATGGAGCTGGAAACAGTCATGGTGGAACAGAAAAGGGTCTTCACCAAACTGTTACCACAAGGTTGAAAGAGCACAATTGTCTAAAATGTCTTTATATAATGTCATATTAAAAGTACCCTTCACTGGAGACAACTGAACGCCATCATATGGAGGGGGGGTTCACTTACTTTTGGCCATAAAGTGCTGATAGAAACAAGGGCAGAGTCAGATCCTCCTAACTCATATCAGTAAGCATTACACCCATGCTGAACGCAGAATTAAGCATGATTCTGGCCAAGAGCAAGCCTTGAGGTCACCAGATAAAAAACTGCCAACGACACATCTGAATGAAATCAAGTCACCTATCACGTATTCGCTAGAAGCGTTTACAGAGTGCGCAGCGCGATGTCACAAGCGATTATCCTGAGAAAGGCAGGAGCGGCGCACTGACCAGACCAGCATCCTTACTCCAGGAATACGATCAACTGGAAATGTTCGGTAGTAAAAGTAACGAGCTGATATAAAAACAGCACAAACTCATAAAAAAATGCTTGTGTCGCGGCCAGCACTGTTCCTGGACCGGCTGGAGGAATGCGGCGGACTGCCACGGACATTTTCAATATTTACATTGCGCAATGTCGAGCGTTATCCCAAGAATACCGCGGCCTTTGTCTCTGCTAAATCCAGCTCGTTAACAGGAGATTGCTGTGTAGATGTTCTGCTGAACGATTTGTTTTTCCACATTCTGCTTGTGGCTTTATTAAACCCGAACTCCGCTGGAAATGAAACCTTTTCTGGAGGCAGAGGTGAACAGACTTCAATTTAACCACTTCTGGACCGGAAGATTTACCCTCTTAATGGCCAGGCCATATTTTGCGATTCGGCAGTGCGTTACTTTAACGGACAATTGTGCGGTCATGCGACGCTGTACCCAAATAAATTTGATGTCCTTTTTTTCCCACAAGTAGAGCTTTCTTTTGGTGGTATTTCATCACCTGTGCGATTTTTATTTTTTGCGCTATAAACAAAAATAGAGCGAAAATTCTGAAAAAAAAAGAAAAAACAATATTTTTCACTTTCTGCTATTTAACATTCCCAATAAAAAAAAATGTAAAAATCAAAATTTTTTAACATTATATGCCAATTTGTTTTCTGCTACATATTTTTGGTAAAAAAAAAATTGCAATAAGTGTATTTTGATTGGTTTGCGCAAATGTTATCGAGTCTACTAATTTCAGGAAAGATTTATGTAATTTTTATTTATTTTTTTTACTAGTAATGGCGGCGATCTGGATCGGCGGGCGATCAGCGGTGGAACAGGAGACCCGGGCGAGCCACGGAAGGTGGCGGGAGGGGGGGGGACGTCCCCTCCCGCTCCTTGTAATGACAGCCAAGCGGCTTCTCAGCCGCATCGGTTGTCATTACAAGACAGCCGAACGTGGGCTATGGACGCCGGTACCGGGGTGATGCCTCTAGCTGCAGCCATCACTCCGGTATAGCATTTTCCCGAAATATCGGTAATCTCAGGGGCCGATTCCGATATATCAGGAAAAATGCATATCGGCCCCTGATATATCGACATTGCCAATAATCGCTCGATCCCTAGTTAGAATGGTCCAGTCACAGTCCAGACCTAAATCCAATTGAGAATCTGTGGCAAGACTTGAAAATTGCTGTTCACAGATGCTCTCCAAACAATCTGACAGAGCTTCAGATATTTTACAAAGAAGAATGGGCAAAAATGTCCCTCTCTAGATGTGCAAAGCTGGTAGAGACATCCCCCAAAAGACTTGCAGCTGTAATTGCAGGGAAAGGCGGTTCTACAAAGTATTGACTCGGGGGGGGTGAATACAAATACTTGAGACTGGGGCGGAGGTTCACCTTCCAGCAGGACAACGACCCGAAACATCCAGCCAGAGCTACAATGGAATGGTTTACATCAAAGCATATCCATGTGTTAGAATGGCCCAGTCACAGTCCAGACCTAAATCACATTGAGAATCTGTGGCAAGACATGAAAATTGCTGTTCACAGACGCTAATTGCAGGGAAAGGCGGTTCTACAAAGTACTGACTTGGGCGGGGGGGGTTTGGGATGAATACAAGTGCACCCCACACTATTCACAGATTTATTTGTAAAAATTGTAGAAAACCATTTATCATTTTCCTTCCACTTCACAATTATGTGCCACCTTGTGTCGATCTATCACAGTGATGGCGAACCTTGGCACCCCAGATGTTTTGGAACTACATTTTCCCATGCTGCTCATGCACTCTGCAATGTAGCTGAGCATCATGGGAAATGTAGTTCCAAAACATCTGGGGTGCCAAGGTTCACCATCACTGACCTATCACATAAAATCCCCAAAAAATACAATTACATAGTTACATAGTTAGTGAGGTTGAAAAAAGATATCAGTCCATCCAGTTCATCCTATGATGTGTGTGTGTGTTTGCTGTTAACCGTACATTGTATACCCCTGTATGTTGTAAATTGTATATCCCTGTATGCTGTAAATTGTATACCCCTGTATGTTGTACATTGTATACCCCTGTATGTTGTACATTGTATACCCCCTGTATGTTGTACATTGTATACCCTGTATGTTCTAAATTGTATATCCCTGTATGTTGTACATTGTATACCCCTGTATGTTGTAAATTGTATACCCTGTATGTTGTACATTGTATACCCTGTATGTTGTACATTGTATACTCCTGTATGTTGTACATTGTATACCCTGTATGTTGTACATTGTATACCCCTGTATGTTGTACATTGTATACCCCTGTATGTTGTACATTGTATACCCCTGTATGTTGTAAATTGTATACCCCTGTATGTTGTACATTGTATACCCCTCTATGTTGTACATTGTATACCCCTCTATGTTGTACATTGTATACCCCTCTATGTTGTACATTGTATACCCCTGTATGTTGTTCATTGTATACCCCTCTATGTTGTACATTGTATACCCCTGTATGTTGTACATTGTATACCCCTCTATGTTGTACATTGTATAACCCTGTATGTTGTACATTGTATACCCCTGTATGTTGTACATTGTATACCCCTCTATGTTGTACATTGTATACCCCTCTATGTTGTACATTGTATACCCCTCTATGTTGTACATTGTATACCCCTGTATGTTGTTCATTGTATACCCCTCTATGTTGTACATTGTATACCCCTGTATGTTGTACATTGTATACCCCTGTATGTTGTGGTCTTTAAGATGCCCATATAATAGTTTTTTGAAACTATCGATGCTCCCTGCTGATATGACTGCTTGTGGAAGAGAATTCCACATCCTTACTGCTCTGACAGTGAAGAACCCCTTACGTATTTTAAAGTTAAACCGTTTTTCCTCTAGTTTTAGTGAGTGGCCACGTGTCTTATTGTATTCCATTTCTCTGAATAGTTTGTTCCTTATGCTAGGGTCACCAGTACAGTATTTGTACATTGATATCATATCCCCCCTCAATCGTCTCTTCTCCAGAGAGAATAGGTTCAGTGCTTGTAGTCTTTCCTCATAGCTGATGTCCTCCATTCCCCTAATTATTTTTGTTGCCCTTCTTTGGACTTTCTCCAGTTCCAGCACATCCTTCCTGAGGACCGGTGCCCAGAACTGGACAGCATACTCCAGATGTGGCCGGACCAGAGACCATTACGTTTTTGGTTGTAACATGACAAAATGTTGAAAATTTCAAGGGGTATGAATACTTTTTCAAAGCACTGTAATTGTAATAAATAATAGACTCTTTGCATTAGTACTGTGTATTGTATCCCCCTCCGTATTGTCATGGCTTCACATGGAGTCACTCACTCAATAATAACCTTCGACTATTCTTCTCACTAATGATTCGCACACATACACAGATATTCCAAGAATGCCTGGTTTATGATGAGTTGGTTAGAATTTCCATCAGAAAAGAGACGTAAATAAGAGCGTTTTTGATTAGAATGTGTCTGGAAAGAGCGGTGGATCTTGGCCCTTGGTGCGGATGTTCTATCCAAGAGAGACTGCGTCCGATCTCCGGAGCTGAACACCTTAGGCGGAACTAATTTCATGTACGGTACAAAGAATATTTTACAGTCGGCGGTGCCAACTGCCCAGAGCGCAGAACCTTCCAGACACTTTGACCTCACCTGAACTGTCAGGAAGCCCGGACTTCTCTTTTTCAGTTGTGGAGTTGCTAAGTAACAATGATGAGAAAAAGACATCATTTGTCATACTTTATGTAAAAGAGGACATAGAATGGTTTGGGGTCAGTTTTTTTTTTTTTTTTAGCTGTCTTCTTATTTTAACCACTTAAGCCCCAGCCCTATTTCGGACACTTTTTGTTTACAAGTTAAAATCAGTATTTTTTCCTAGAAAACTACTTAAAACCCCCAAACATTATATATATATTTTAGTAAAGACTCTGGAGAATCAAATGGCGGTCATTGCAATATTTTTTGTCACGCGGTATTTGCGCAGCGGTCTTTAAAACGCAATTTGTTGGGAAAAATTATGAAAAATCCCATTTCACTGCATTTAAAAAATACTAAACAGTAAAGTTAGCCCATTTTTTTTTGTATATTGTGAAAGATGATGTCACGCCGAGTAAATAGATACCCAACATGTTACGGTTTAAAATTGCGCACACCCGCGGAATGGCGACAAACTATGGTCAATAGAAATCTCAATAGGCGACGCTTTAAAACATTTTTAACGGTTACCAGTTTAGAGTTAGAGTGTAGCTCTTTTTTTTTAAAACTATTGTTCACGCTCTGGCGATCGCGGCAATACCTCACATGTGTGGTTTGAACAGCGATTTCATTCGCAGCTCGACTTCCGTATACGTTTTTCTTTTGTGCGCAAGCTAACGGTGACTGTGGCGACTACATTTTTTTTTTCCAATTTATTTTTATTTTTTTTTCTACTTTATCACAGGTTTTAAAAAAATAATAAAAATCTGATCACTTTTATTGCTGTCACAAGCAATGTAAACATCCCTTGTGACACCAATATGCAGTGACAGGTACTCTTTATGGAGGGATCGGGGGTCTAAAAGACCCCAGACCCCTCCACTACACTTTCATGTATGCAAAACGCCGAAAACTGCATTTTTGCATACAGTTGTTTTTTAAATCTGCCGCCTTTTGCAGCAGAGTAACCCGGACGTGACGTCATGGACGCCGCCTTCGGGTTACGTCATCGGAGACCCGATCGAAGCTGCTTCCAGCTTAGATCAAGACTCCATCCAGCCGGCGGACATGCCGGGTGGTTGCTCGGGTCACCCGGTGGGACGGGATACCCGGGCAAAGCCGCGGAAGACGGTGGGAGGGGGGGGGGGACGTCCCCTCCTGCTCACCCGGGTAACGATCAATCGGCTCCCGAGCCGCATCAGTTGTTACCGACGGAAAGCCGACCGTTGGCTCTAAACCACGGTACCGGGATGGTGTCTCTAGCTAGAGGCATCATCCCGGTATAACACCGCAAAATTTAGCCGACGTAAATATTGTTTGTGGGTAATACTTTTGCAAACTGTTGTTTTGTGTGTTTTATTATCTATAAACAATATTTGTTTTACAAGTAAGTACAGTGCTGTGAAAAAGTATGTGCCCCCTTCCTGATTTTTTTTTTGCATTATTTTTTTTTTTTAATAAAATCAGATCATCAAACAAATTTTCATATTACACAAAGATAATCAGAATACATACAAAATGCAGTGTTTACCTGCTTGCCGACCGCCCGCCGCATATATATTGCGGCAGGCTGGCTCAGCTGCGCGAATCGCCGTACCTGTACAGCGATCCTCGGATCGCCCCCATTAGGCAGCGGGGAAGCTGATTCATGGGGCCGGCTGATTCATGGGGCTGGCAGACCGCGATTGCCACCGGGCACCCGCGATCACTCCCTGTGGAGCGAGAACGGCAGTCTGCTGTTGTAAACACGGCAGACCGTTGTTCTCTCAGGAATCAGCACAGAGCGCCTGTGATCCTCCTATTTAGGAACACAGGTCTCGTTGTTGATTCAACATGCCCATCCCCCCCACAGTTAGAAAACACCCCCTAGGCATACACTTAACCCTTTGATCGCCCCTGAGTTAACCCCTTCCCTGCCCGTGTCATTTTGTTATATTCGCTTGTGATTATCCATTCGTGGGAAAGTAGCGCCGATTTATTTCCTATTATTTTTCTCTTTCTATAGTGGTGACACTGTAAAATTGGCAGCTTCTTTCTATCATCTTATCTTCTTATTCCCATATTTGTTATCCTATTTTTATTTCTTTTAACATCAATCACATTCACTTCATTGGTAGCGCATTGGCCCTTCTGCTTGTCATAAGTACAGTAACAGAGCATATTTTTAGCACTGATTACTGTAGTAATGTCATTGGTCCCCCCAAAAGTGTCAAAAATGTCAGTTAGGGGTCCGATCTGTCCACCGCAATGTTGCAGTCCCCCTAAAAATCGCTGATCGCCGCCATTACTAGTGAAAAATAAATAAAAAGGACATAAATCTTTCCCCTAGTTTGTAGACGTGATAACTTTAGCGCAAATCAATAAAAAATACGCTTAGTGGGATTTTTATTTAGCAAAATACAAATTAGCCTAAATTGATGAAAAAATTAGATTTTTACATATTTCCTTTATTGGGAATGTTATATAATACAGCAGAATGTGAAAAATATTGTTTTTTTTATTTCAGAATTGTCGCTCTTTTTTCGATTATAGCGCAAAAAATTAAAATCGCACAGGTGATCAAATACCACCAAAAGAAAGCTCTGTTTGTGGGGGAAAAAATTGTCTGCACAATTGTCCGTTAAAGAAACGCAGTGCCGAATCGCAAAAAATGGCCTGGTAAGTGGTTAAATTATTATTTCATTTATTAAAGAGGTTGTAAACCCGTCCGACTTTTTTTTTTTTTTTTTTAGTTTACTTTAGTATGCATCGCATACTAGCTCATTATGCAATACTTACCTCAGAACGAGCCCCCGCCGTGCCGCCCGCTTACCTGTATGACGGGCGACATGTCCAGTCGCCCGTCTTCCGGGATCGCGGCATCCGGCCATCTGATTAGCCGGAGCCGCGGTGACGTCACTCCCGCGCACGCGCGCGGGAGCCGACAGTCACGGCACGGGGCTCTGAAGGAACGGCACCAGTGGCCGTTCCTTCAGAGCGCATGCGCCAGTGACGTCACTGGATGCATCTAAGGTAAATATCTCCTAAACGGTAAATGTTTAGGAGATATTTACAGTACCTATAGGTAAGCCTTATCATAGGATCACCTATAGGTAAAAGTGTCAGAGGAGGGTTTACTTCTTCTTTAAGGGAAAAAGTTGTCCAAACCTGCCCTTTCCCTATGTGAAAAAGTAATTGCCCCCTAAACCTAATAACGGATTGTGACATCCTTGGTGGCAACAACTGCAATCAAAGGTCTGTGATAACTGGCAATGAGTCTTTCACATCGCTGTGGAGGGATTCTGGCTCACGCTTCTTTGCAGAATTGTATTAATTTAGCCACATAGGAGGGTTTTCCAGCATGAATGGCCTGTTTAAGGTCATGCAACAGCATCTCAACCATATTTAGGTCCCGGACATTGATTAGGCCACTCCAAAACCATAGATTTGTTTCTTTTTAGTCATTCAGAGGTGGACTTTCTGGTGTGTTTTGGATCATTGTCCTGCTGCATAACCCAAGTGCGCTTGAGGTCAGGAACTGATGACCGGACATTCTCCTTCAGGATTTCTGATAGAGCGCAGAATTTATGGATCCATCCATTATTGATGGCAAGTCGTCCAGCCCCAGACCCTCACACTACCACCACCATGTCTTGAATGTTGGCTTGATGTTCTTCTTATGAAATGCGGTGTTAAGCCCCGTACACACGTACCGAATGTCGGCCGAACGATCGGCCGTCTTTTGTCCGGTGCTGTCCTGTCGGTTGAAAAGTGCTAAAGACTGCACACGAATTTTGTCGGCCAACAACAGCCGACTGCAGAAGTGATGTCATGTGATGGTTAACTTTCCGTGTGTTTTTTCTTCTCTGAGCATGCCCAGTCTTGCTCATCTGCTGTTTGTCGGCCGAATTCTGTACTGACTGACGAACAATCTGCCGTTCTGGTGACGGCCAACAAAAATTTTATAGCATGCACACCAGATTCTGTTCGGCCAAAAAGTCGCAGTTGGTTGTCGGAAGCATCATACTAACAAGCCGACAATCGGCTGATCGTTCGGCGGCCGAATATTTACGGCCGAAAATCGCTACGTGTGTACGGGCCTTTAGTTTTACACCAGATGTAACGGGATGCACACCTTCCAAAAAGTTAAACTTCTGTCTCATCAGTTCACAGAATAATAGCCCAAAAGTCTTGAGGATAATCAAGATTTTTTTTGGGCAAATGTGAGACGAGCCTTTGTGTTCTTTTGGTCAGCAGTGGCTTTGGCCTTGGAACTCTCCCATGGACGCCATTCCATTTTAGCCCAGTCTCTTTCTCATTGTTGAATCATAAACATTGACCTTAGATGAGGAAAGTGAGGCCTGCAGTTCTTAAGATGTTATTCTGGGTTCTTTTATGACCTCCTGGAAAAGTCATCGTCGCGCTCTTGGAGTAATTTTGGTCAGCCACGTTTTCTCCATTTGTGGATAGTGGCTCTCACCATTGTTTACTGGAGTCCCAGAAATGGCTTAGTAATCCTTTCCAGGCAGTTCTAATCTGTTCTTGAATTTCTTTAGATCGCAGCATGATGTGTTGTTTTTTTTTTTAGATCTATTAGCGTGCTTCACTTTGTCAGACAGTTTCTATTTAAGTAATTTCTTGATTCAACAGGTCTGGCAATAATCAGGCCTGGGTGAAGCAAGTGAAATTTAACTTAAAATGTAACTTAACTTTAGCTTTAAAAAAAAAAAAATGGTTAATTACAGTTCATTCATAATTTAGCAAGGGGGGGCAATTACTTTTTCACATAGTGCCAGACAGGTTTGGACAGATTTTTTCCCTTAATAAATGAAATCATCATTTACAGTGCCTTGCGAAAGTATTCGGCCCCCTTGAACTTTGCGACCTTTTGCCACATTTCAGGCTTCAAACATAAAGATATAAAACTGTAATTTTTTGTGAAGAATCAACAAGTGGGACACAATCATGAAGTGGAACGAAATTTATTGGATGTTTCAAACTTTGTTAACAAATAAAAAACTGAAAAATTGGGCGTGCAAAATTATTCAGCCCCTTTACTTTCAGTGCAGCAAACTCTCTCCAGAAGTCCAGTGAGGATCTCTGAATGATCCAATGTTGACCTAAATGACTAATGATGATAAATAGAATCCACCTGTGTGTAATCAAGTCTCCCTATAAATGCACCTGCACTGTGATAGTCTCAGAGGTCAGTTTAAAGCGCAGAGAGCATCATGAAGAACAAGGAACACACCAGGCAGGTTCGAGATACTGTTGTGGAGAAGTTTAAAGCCGGATTTGGATACAAAAAGATTTCCCAAGCTTTAAACATCCCAAGGAGCACTGTGCAAGCCATAATATTGAAATGGAAGGAGTATCAGACCACTGCAAATCTATGAAGACCTGGCCGTCCCTCTAAACTTTCAGCTCATACAAGGAGAAGACTGATCAGAGATGCAGCCAAGAGGCCCATGATCACTCTGGATGAACTGCAGAGATCTACAGCTGAGGTGGGAGACTCTGTCCATAGGACAACAATCAGTCGTATACTGCACAAATCTGGCCTTTATGGAAGAGTGGCAAGAAGAAAGCCATTTCTTAAAGATATCCATAAAAAGTTTGCCACAAACCACCTGGGAGACACCAAACATGTGGAAGAAGGTGCTCTGGTCAGATGAAACCAAAATCAAACTTTTTGGCAACAATGCAAAACGTTATGTTTGGCGTAAAAGCAACACAGCTCATCACCCTGAACACACCATCCCCACTGTCAAACATGGTGGTGGCAGCATCATGGTTTGGGCCTGCTTTTCTTCAGCAGGGACAGGGAAGATGGTTAAAATTGATGGGAAGATGGATGGAGCCAAATACAGGACCATTCTGGAAGAAAACCTGATGGAGTCTGCAAAAGACCTGAGACTGGGATGGAGATTTGTCTTCCAACAAGACAATGATCCAAAACATAAAGCAAAATCTACAATGGAATGGTTCACAAATAAACATATCCAGGTGTTAGAATGGCCAAGTCAAAGTCCAGACCTGAATCCAATCGAGAATCTGTGGAAAGAACTGAAAACTGCTGTTCACAAACGCTCTCCATCCAACCTCACTGAGCTTGAGGAATGGGCAAAAATTTCAGTCTCTCAATGTGCAAAACTGATAGAGACATACCCCAAGCGACTTACAGCTGTAATCACAGAAAAAGGTGGCGCTACAAAGTATTAACTTAAGGGGGCTGAATAATTTTGCACGCCCAATTTTTCAGTTTTTTATTTGTTAAAAAAGTTTGAAATATCCAATAAATTTCGTTCCACTTCATGATTGTGTCCCACTTGTTGTTGATTCTTCACAAAAAATTACAGTTTTATCTTTATGTTTGAAGCCTGAAATGTGGCAAAAGGTCGCAAAGTTCAAGGGGGCCGAATACTTTCGCAAGGCACTGTAAAAACTGCATTTTGTATTAACTCGGGTTATATTAAAATTTGCTTGATGATCTGAATCATTTAGGTGTGACAAATAATCCCCCCCCCCTTTTTTAATCTCCCCCTTTTTCCTTTGAGTGCAATGTTACTTTGGTACAGTTGATATTTAGGGGGGGGGGGGTTTGGAGGTTCTGTGCTTCTTCTCAAGGTGGATGGGTGGTCTTCAAGTCCTTTGGGGAGGGAAATTGTATGCCTATGCACCCCCACTATTTCTTGTTTGTTTTTTCTTGCTTTTTGGGAATGATGCTATGACCTGTTCTAATTGTATTTCTGGCCTATCTGTGATGGATCTGGATTGTGCAAACTTAAATGTGATCTTTTATTTACTGCGTTTTTCAATAAATGTTATTCAATAAAACTATCTGTAAAAAAAATTAAAAAGAGTGTGACAAAAAAAAAAAATAAAAAAAATCAGGAAGGGGGGAAAAAACATTTTCACAGCACTGAATGTAATACATGACACAGGATTCCCAGAGCCCTATGAGTTATCTAAAGTGGCAGCGCAGCAGATGAAGCTTCCCTGTGTCTGATTGAAACCTGACTGAGCTATTTAATAAGGAAGGAGTCACTGCTGTGATGACTCTCTAGGTTCTCTATACCGGTGTTTCTCAACCAGGGTGCTGTGGCACCCTGGAGTGCCACAGGCACGGGGTCCAGTTTTCCCAGGATCAGCCCCATGATTTTTCATGGCCAGGCTGGCCACCAACACCATAACAGCCAATGGCTCTGTGATGGGGGGCCTGTGTGGTTCGGGGGTTCTGTGATGGGGGCTCTGCGATGGGAAGGCTCTGATGTAATCGGGGGACTTTTCTGTGATGGGGGACTCATGTATATAGGGCATCATTGATGTATAGGGGCAACACTTGTGTGATGAGGGGCTGTGATGTGATGGGGTACCCCTAACATGAAGGGGTGACACTCATGTGAAGGGGAGACTCCGACTTGATTGGGAAAACTCTGATGGAACCTCGGACATGATTACGGACCTCTGACGTGATGGGGGACCTCTGACGTGATGGGGGAATTCTGTGGCTGGGGGGCTCTGCAATAGGGAGGCTCTGATGTAATCGGGGGACTTTTCTGTGATGGGGGACTCACGTATAGGGCGTCTTTGATGTATAGGGGTAACTCTGACTTGATGGGGGACCTCTGACATGATTGGGGACCTCTGACATGATGGGGGACCTCTGACATGATGGGGGACCTCTGACATGATGGGGGACCTCTAACATGATGGGGGACCTCTAACATGATGGGGAACCTCTGACATGATGGGGAACCTCTGACATGATGGGGGACCTCTGACATGATTGGGAACCTCTGACATGATGGGGAACCTCTGTCATGATGGGGGACCTCTGACATGATTAGGGACCACTGACATGATGGGGAACCTCTGACATGATGGGGGACCTCTGACATGATGGGGGACCTCTGACATGATTAGGGACCACTGACATGATGGGGGACCTCTGACATGATGGGGGACCTCTGACATGATGGGGGACCTCTGACATGATTAGGGACCACTGACATGATGGGGAACCTCTGACATGATGGGGAACCTCTGACATGATGGGGGACCTCTGACATGATGGGGGACCTCTGACATGATGGGGAACCTCTGACATGATGGGGAACCTCTGACATGATGGGGGACCACTGACATGATTAGGGACCACTGACATGATGGGGGACCTCTGACATGATGGGGGACCTCTGACGTGATGGGGGGATTCTGTGGCTGGGGGGCTCTGCGATGGGGAGGCTCTGATGTAATTGGGGGACTTTTCTGTGATGGGGGGACTCATGTATTGGGCATCATTGATGTATAGGGGCAACTCTGACTGTCACCTCATAGTCTCTCCAAGATAGAGTCCCCCATCACATCATAGTCTCCCCATGATAGAGTCCCCCATCACTTCAGAGTATCACCAGGATAGAGTCCCCACATCACATCATAGTCTCCCCATGATAGAGCCCCCCCCCCCCCATCACTTTAGAGTATCCCCATCACATCCTAGTCTCCTCATAATAGAGTCCCCCATTACATCAGAGTATCCCTATCACATCATAGTCTGCCCATGATAGAGTTCCCCATCACATCATAGTCTCCTCATAATAGAGTCCCCCATCACATCATAGTCTCCCCATAATAGGGTCCCCCATCACATCACAATCTCCCCATGAGAGGGCCCCCCATAACATAATAGTCTCTCTATGATAGAGAACCCCAATCACACCGTAGCCCCCCCCCCCGCCCCATGACATCATAGTCTCCCCATGATAGAGTCCCCCGTCACATCAGAGCATCCCCATAAGAGAGCCCCCCCCCCAATATCACATCAGAGCCCCCATCAAATCATAGTCTCCCCATCACATCATAGTCTCCCCATTAGAGGGTCCCCCCATCACTAACCCATGACAGAGTCCCCCATCACATCAGAATATATGCATCACAATATAATCTCCCCATGACAGAGCCCCCCCTCCCCCCCTTTCATCACAGTGTCCCCATCACATCATAGTCTCCCCATGACAGAGTCCCCCATCCCATCAGAGTCCCCTCTAGAACACAGAGTCCCCCTATCCAGTGCAAACTGGATCTCATGTTCATAACACCCCAGGGGAACCCAAATAGCACTCCAAGGTGCGGTCGCACCCTGGTTAAGAAACACTGGTCTACGGATTCATTTTAATAGCACAAAGTGGGAGGGGTTAAAAAAAAAAAGTTCTGCTTTAAGCTTTTTCCTGAGCTGCTCTGAGCGCCTTTACCAAGGCACATTTATTACTTGGTGCTCTCCATCCATATCAGATCTCTGCCCCCATCATGTGCCGGCCTCCCTATAGGAACAAAGCATGAAATATGTTACAGATCAGTGATATGTCCTCTTCTCCTGGACACAGGTAAACGCACTCCTCAGTAATGGGGGAGGGGCTCTCCGTCCAGGCATTGTGCTGCGTCTGCCCATGCATATCATTCACAACAATGCTGTTATGGACAATGTGTGCAAATATTTCAGGAATAGCACACGGCTCTCCAAAACAAACACATCTGAAAACTATTCCAGGCATCCTATTGCCAAATTAGCAAGCCAAGGAATTAATGGCAGAGCGCACAACAAAATCAAGCCATCTTGCGGTGATGAAGGCCAGATTTCAAGGTGTTGGCCCTTTAATGCCTCTCTATTTTATGTCAGAATGATTTGAAAACATGCCAATTAAAACAGCAATGCGTGGACTGCCATTGCGGAGTGACTTTTGAAAATGCCATTTGCCTGGCTGCCCTGGAAAAATGTGAAGACCAGCATTGTATGTGATGTCTAAGTGCCTGCAACTGACGAAACGGCAAAGAGAAGTCGTTTCTGGAGAATGGTCTGCAGCTGGGAGGAAGCTGTATTTTACTGTTTTCTCTAGGTCAGGGGCCACATTGCATATTTCACAAATATTCGTGGTCCGAAAAAAAATCCCCACCTAAGGATTAGGATCTCCATCAGAGACCCCCCCCCTTATATCAGGGTCCCATCAGAGACCCCCCTTATTTAAGGTTCACCATCAGGGAACCCCTTACATCAGAATCTACACCAGAGACACTCCTTACATCAGCATTACGATCAGAGACCCCCCCCCCCCTTACATCAGGATCTATATCATATCAGAGACCCCCCTTACATCAGGATCTCCACCAGAGACACCCCTTATATCAGGGTCCGCATCAGAGACCCCCCCCTTATATCAAGGTCACTATCAGAGACCCCCTCCTTACATCAGGATCTCCACCAGAGACCCCCCTATACATCAGGGTCCCCATCAGAGACCCCCCCCCTTACATCAGGGTCACCATCAGAGACCCCTGCCCCTTACATCAGTATCTCCACCAGAGATCCCCCTCTTACATCAGGGTCACCATCAGAGACCCCCCCCCCTTACATCAGGATCTCCACCAGAGACCCCCTATACATCAGGGTCCCCATCAGAGACTCCCTCCCTTACATCAGGGTCCCCATCAGAGACCCCCCACTTACATCAGGATCTCCACCAGAGACCCCCCTTATAACAGGGTCCCCATCAGAGACCCCCCCCCCTTACATCAGGATCTCCACCAGAGACACCCCTTACAACAGGGTCCCCATCAGAGACCCCCCCCCCCCTTACATCAGGATCTCCACCAGAGACCCCCCTTACATCAGGGTCCCCATCATAGACCCCCCACTTACATCAGGATCTCCATCAGAGACCCCCCACTTACATCAGGATCTCCACCAGAGACACCCCTTACAACAGGGTCCCCATCAGAGACTCCCCCCCCCCTTACATCAGGTTTACCAGAGACCCCCCCTTACATCAGGATCTCCACCAGAGACCCCCCTTACATCAGGGTCCCCATCATAGACCCCCCCACTTACATCAGGATTTCCATCAGAGACCCCCCTTACATCAGGGTCCCCATCAAAGACCCCCCACTTACATCAGGATCTCCAACAGATACACCCCTTACAACAGGGTCCTCATCAGAGACTCCCCCCCCCCCTTACATCAGAGTCACCAGAGACCCTCCTTACATCAGGATCTCCACCAGAGACCCCCCTTACATCAGGGTCCCTATCAGAGACCCCCCACTTACATCAGGATCTCCATCAGAGACCCCCCTTACATCAGGGTCACCATCAGAGACCCCCCCCCTTACATCAGGATCTCTATCAGGGACCCCTCTTACATCAGGGTCCTCATCAGAGACCTCCCACTTACATTAAAATCTCCATCAGAGACCCCCCGCTTACATCAGGGTCCCCATCAGAGACCCCCCTTACATCATGGTCACCATGAGAGACCCCCTTTCTCTTACATTAGGGTCCCCATCAGAAAGCCCCCATATATTAAAGGCCCCCTTATGTAAGAATACCCTGCTACCTAGGGGGGCTGAACCTGGTCTCAAAATACCAACCTACTCTTCATTCCTCCCAAGACCATCTGCTCTCTAGCTCCCTTGTCACCTCCTCCCATGCTCACCTCCAGGACTTTTACTGAGCCTCTCCTATCCTATGGAACTCCCTACCCCATTCTGTCCGACTATATCCTATTCGGTTTGCTTTTAGACGATTCCTGAAAACCCTTTTCTTCAGAGAAGCCTATTCTGACGCTCCTAACAACTCTACTTTTATTTCCTTCATCAGATTATCCCCCGCAATTATTACCTTTTCTGCATTTTATAACCTTTATTACAATTACCTCTTATCACTTGACCCTCCCTCTTAGATTGCAAGCTCTAACGAGCAGGGCCCTCTGATTCCTCCTGTATTAAATAGTATTGTAACTGTATTGTCTGCCCTCATGTTGTAAAGCGCTGCACAAATTGTTGGCGCTATGTTGTTTGAGAAAACCTGGTTCATCATCGGTGTTTAACCACTTGCCGACCGCTCACTCGAGCTCTACTGCGGCAAAGTGGCTCGTTATCGTCCAGTGACGTAGACCTACGTCGCTGGACTCCTCCCCTTGTGGGCGGCGCTCGCGCGCCGCCGGAGGCTCGCTCCCGCTGTATTCATTCACAGCGGGAGTCAGAGCGGCGGCGATTGCTGCTGCTCTTCCCCGATCGTCGGGGAATCGAGTTTGGAGATCCGCCCGCTTGTGTAAACAAAGCGGGCGGATCTCCTAAGTGACAGGGAGTGACAGATTGCAGGGTTCAGCATAGCTCAACCTGCGATCTGTCCCTGTGTCACTCAGTCCCCTCCCCCCACACACGTCAGTAAGCACCAGGCATACATTAACCCATCTCTCTCCAATAAAATTAACCCCTTCCCTGCCAGTGTTATTTTACAGTAACAGTGCATATTTATAGCACTGATTACTGTAGTAATGTCACTGGTACCCCCAAAAGTGTCAAAAATGTCAGTCAGGGGTCCGATCTGTCCGCCGCAATGTCGCAGTCCCGCAAAAAAAAATCGCAGATCGCCGCCATTACTCGTTAAAAAAAAAACACCAGAAATCTTTCCCTTAGTTAGTAAACGCAATAAATTTTGCGCAAACCAATCAAAATACGCTTATTGTGATTTTTTTTTTTACCAAACATAGGTAGCAGAAAACAAATTGGCCAAAAATTTAAAAACATTTTGATTTTTACATTTTTGGGGGGGGGGGGGGGGGAATTTCATATAAAAAAATGTGAAAAATATTGTTATTTTTCAAAATTTACGCTATTTTCTTGTTTATAGCGCAAAAATTAAAAATCACACAGGTGATCAAATACCACCAAAAGAAAGCTCTCTTTGTGGGAAAAAAAGGACGTAAATTTTGTTTGGGTACGGCATCGCACGACCGTGCAATTGTCCGTTAAATTCGCACAGTACCGAATCGCAAAAAGTGGCCTGGACGTAAGACAGCAAAATCCTCCGGTGGTAAAGTGGTTAAATTCATCCCAAAGATGTTCAGTAGGGTTGAGGTCACTCCACACCAAACTGGTCACACCCTGTCTTTATGGAGCTGGCTTTGCACACAGGGGGCACAGTCATAGTGGAACAGAAGGTGCCATGGCTATGCTAGCCTTCTAGCCACTTGCCAACTGCCCACAGTATATTTACTGCGGCAGTCAGCCCCTCACAGGCAAAGCAACGTAGGGGTACGTCACTAGCCTGTGAGCCTCTAGGGGGCGAGCGTGCGCCGCCGGAGGCGCGGTCCCGCCCCCGCTCGCTCACGGACCCCCCCGCGCGCGCGTGACCGGCGGACCCAATGTCCGCCGGCCACTCGCGATTGTCCGCTGCAGAGGGAGAAAGGCAGTCAGCTAATGTAAACAAAGCCGTCTGTCATTCTCCCCTGTGTAAGTGCAGAGATCATACGGTCCTGCTATGTAGGATCGTATATCTCTGTAGTTTCATAAACAGCCACATCCCTGTACAGTTAGAAACACGCCCCAAGGGACACACTTAACCCCTCCTTCTCCAATAAAGTTAACCCCTTCCCTGCCAGTGTCATTTTTACAGTAACAGTGCATATTTATAGCACTGATTACTGTAGTAATGTCACTGGTACCCCCAAAAGTGTCAAAAATGTCAGTTAAGGGTCCGATCTGTCCGCCGCAATGTTGCAGTCCGCAAAAAAAAAAAATCGCAGATCGCCGCCATTACTCGGTAAAAAAAAAAAAAACAATAAAAATGACATAAATCTTTCCCGTAGTTAGTAGACACGATAACCTTTGCGCAAACCAATCAAAATACGCTTTTTGCAATTTTTTTTTTTTTTTACCAAAAATATGTAGCCGAAAACAAATTGGCCTAAAATGTTAAAAGATTTTGATTTTTACATTTTTTTTTTTTTTTAGAATGTCATATAGCAGAATGTGAAAAATATTGTTTTTTTTTTCAAAATTGTCGCTAATTTTTCTTTATAGTGCAAAAAATAAAAAAATCGCACAGGTGATCAAATGCCACCAAAAGAAAGCTCTATTTGTGACATCGATTTTATTTGGGTACAGCATCGCACGACCGCGTAATTGTCCGTTAAAATAACGCAGTGCCGAATCGCAAAATAGAGCCTAGTCATTAAAAATACGCTCATTGAGAATTTTTTTGTCAAAGACATGTAGCTAAATACATTTTGGCCTAAATATATGACAAAAAATGTATATATTGGATATTTTTTAACTGTCAAAGTAGAAAAATATTGTTATTTTTTCAAAATTGTCGCTTTTTTTAATTAATATCGCAAAAAATGAAAATCGCACAGGTGATCAAATACCACCAAAAGAAAGCTCTGTTTGTGGGAAAAAAAGGACGTAAATTTTGTTTGGGTATGGTGTTGCATGACCGCGCAATTGTCAGTTAAAGTCGCACAGTGCCGAATCGCAAAAAGTGGCCTGGACGTAAGACAGCAAAATCCTCCGGTAGTAAAGTGGTTAAGGGGGAATTCCTTCATGTCCAGAAGAGGTTAACTGACATGTGACGCTGTACCCAAATAAAATTGATGTCCTTTTTTCCGCACAAATAGAGCTTTCTTTTTGGGGGTATTTGATCACCTCTGCGGTTTTAATTTTATCAATCAATCAATTTTATTTGGGTACAGCATCGCACCACTGCGCAATTGTCCGTTAAAGTAACGCAGTGCCGAATCGCAAAATAGGGCCGGGTCAGGAAGGGGGCAAATCCTTCTGGTCTTAAAGTGGTTAAAGCGGAGTTCCGGCCACAAAATCGACATAGTCGATTTTGGGCCATCCGCTTGCTTTTCGTCACCTGAAAAAGAAATGGATAATTACAATTTTTTTTGTTTACTTATCTTGTTATTGAAGAAAAATATACTCCCCTTTCTTCCACTTCCTCCCTCTGCGGCCGCGGCCCGCGCCGTCACTTCCTCTTTGCATTGATTCCTGGGAGCTGAACGTCATCGCTCCCAGGAATCAATGCACCGGCACCGGCCCCGCTCGTCACTTCCGGTGCAGGCGCATCATTCCCTGCTAAACAGCTTCTGGGCATGCCCAGAAGCTGTGGAGGAATGCGGCGCCGCACCGGAAGGGACGAGCAGGCGCATTCTGGGAGAAGAGGACACGGAAGAGGACGCAGAAGAGGACGCGCTGGCTTCAGCTGCCCACATCCGAGATGGCAGCGCTGGACAAGAAATTTTCAAGGTAAGTGTTTCTTCTAAAAGGTAAGTGCGACCCGGGACAGTACAGAGGCTATCCATTGTGGAATGTACTACCCCTGACTGTCCCGGGGGTATTTTTATTGAAAAAACGTTTTCGTGGCCGGAACTCCGCTTTAACCACTTTACCTCCGCCCACAGTAATATTACTGCGGCAGAGTGGCTCGTTATCGTCTGACGACGTAGTACTACGTCGTCAGACACTCCCCCTTCTGGGCGGCGCTTGCGCGCCGCCGGAGGCTCGCTCCCGCTGTTTTCATTCACAGCGGGAGTCGGGCCAGGGGAGGAGCAGTGGCGATCGCCGCTGCTCTGCCCCGATCGCCGGAGATCTAGTGTGGAGATCCGCCCGCCTGTGTAAACAGAGCGGGCGGATCTCCATAGTTACAGGGAGTGACAGATCGGACTGTTCAGCATAGCTGGACATCCGATCTGTCCATGACTCACTCAGTCACCTCCCCCCCCACACGTCAGTAAGCACCAGGCATACATTAACCCCTCCCTCTCCAATAAAATTAACCCCTTCCCTGCCAGTGTCATTTTTACAGTAACAGTGCATATGTATAGCACTGATTACTGTAGTAATGTCACTGGTACCCCCAAAAGTGTCAAAAATGTCAGTCAAGGGTCCGATCTGTCCGCCGCAATGTCGCAGTCCCGCAAAAAAAATTGCAGATCGCCGCCATTACACGTTAAAAAAAAAACACCAAAAATGACAAAAATCTTTCCCTTTGTTAGTAAACGCAATAACTTTTGCGCAAACCAATCAAAATACGCTTATTGCGATTTTTTTTACCAAACATAGGTAGCAGAAAACAAATTGGCCAAAAATTTTTAAAAAAATTGGTTTTTACATCTTTTTTGGGGGGAATTTCATATAAAAAAATGTTAAAAATATTGTTATTTTTTCAAAATAAATGCTCTTTTTTTTGTTTATAGCGCAAAAAGTAAAAATCGCACAGGTGATCAAATACCACCAAAAGAAAGCTCTGTTTGTGGGAAAAAAAGGACGTAAATTTCGTTTGGGTACGGCGTCGCACGACCGCGCAATTGTCAGTTGAAGTCGCACAGCGCCGAATCGCAAAAAGTGGCCTGGACGGAAGACAGCAAAATCCTCCGGTAGTAAAGTGGTTAAGGACGTTGTCCCGGATATTTCTCCAAACAGCAGCAGTTCTGCCTTCTAAAATGATTACTCTGAACATACTTCATGATTTATAAAGTGGCACCACTAGAGGGCACTAGTAATTAACAAAAAAAAAAAGAAGCGGAGTCAGTAAGTATTGCAGGACGCGGCTTTGCCCTGCCCTAAAACACTGTCTTGACGGGCTAAAAATAATCCCCCGGACAGGAAGCCATGCTTCTATGCTGTGACTCTTATAAAGATGACAGATTTTATTATACAAAGCCATCGCTTAGAATTCAACATAAATAAAAACGTAAGCAAGCGCATACGCCATACACTGCGAGACGCCAGGGCCTTCCATCTGGGTAACATTTTCCTGCAGAATTCTGGCAGCAGCAGTCAGGCCTGCAGAACGGGCCACGTCCAGAACATCTGATTGGGGGTGGGGGGGGGGGGCATGCCTGTGATTACAGGATCTAAATAATGCATTGTTCGAGAAAAAAAATAGAAAAAGAATGTAAACTTTGGGAAAAGTTCGGGCAGCGCTTGGAAAATGACGAGGGGAGGGAGAGCCATCCAGGTCTGATTGAAACCAACTTCCAGAACAAGGATCTTTTTGTGTCTCTCCAGAGCGATCTTCTCTCTTTACCCGGAAGAACAGGAACAATTTGTCCCAAAGTCGGTAACGTGAGCAGCGCCGGCGGTAGCGGGTCACTGGCAGCTGTCACCATGTCATCCAAAAGCTGAACTCCAAATTTCAAAAGAGAAACTTGGACAAAACAAATGGGAATTTATAATGAAGAGACGCAGTCGGTAACGAGAACAGGAGACCGGGCCGCTGCAATCTGTCACTTTAAATCACCTTCTGAGGCTTTAAATGGAAACGACTATTTTCAGTGTGTAAACATTTTGCGGTTTTCTGGGGAAAAAAATAAATAAATAAAAATCTGCCCCGAAGTAATTTTGTAATTCGATCCAACGATACTTCTCCCAGGCTCCACACAGCTACTCTTACCAGCCCTGGGCGACGGCCAGACCCAAGGACTCATCCCAGCCGCATTGTTTCCACCAATCACTGAATCTGTAGAGTTGTACCACCGCGTAAAGCAGGAGCTCAATAAACTTTATTTATCCCCACTACTATGGGAATCATAGCCGATGGTCCAATATATAGCATTAATAAGGCCCTAGTCTAAAGATATATTAATTTAGTATTCGTTCAATAGCCCTACCTAGATTACTATATACAGTGCCTTGCAAAAGTATTCGGCCCCCTTGAACTTTGCGACCTTTTGCCACATTTCAGGCTTCAAACATAAAGATATAAAACTGTAATTTTTTCTGAAGAATCAACAACAAGTAGGACACAATCATGAAGTGGAACGAAATTTATTGGATATTTCAAACTTTGTTAACAAATAAAAAACTGAAAAATTGGGCGTGCAAAATTATTCAGCCCCTATACTTTCAGTGCAGCAAACTCTCTCCAGAAGTTCAGTGAGGATCTCTGAATGATCCAATGTTGACCTAAATGACTAATGATGATAAATAGAATCCACCTGTGTGTAATCAAGTCTCTGTATAAATGCACCTGCACTGTGATAGTCTCAGAGGTCCGTTTAAAGCACAGAGAGCATCATGAAGAACAAGGAACACACCAGGCAGGTCCGAGATACTGTTGTGGAGAAGTTTAAAGCCGGATTTGGATACAAAAAGATTTCCCAAGCTTTAAACATCCCAAGGAGCACTGTGCAAGCGATAATATTGAAATGGAAGGAGTATCAGACCACTGCAAATCTACGAAGACCTGGCCGTCCCTCTAAACTTTCAGCTCATACAAGGAGAAGACTGATCAGAGATGCAGCCAAGAGGCCCATGATCACTCTGGATGAACTGCAGAGATCTACAGCTGAGGTGGGAGACTCTGTCCATAGGACAACAATCAGTCGTATACTGCACAAATCTGGCCTTTATGGAAGAGTGGCAAGAAGAAATCTATTTCTTGAAAATATCCATAAAAAGTGTCGTTTAAAGTTTGCCACAAGCCACCTGGGAGACACCAAACATGTGGAAGAAGGTGCTCTGCTCAGATGAAACCAAAATCAAACTTTTTGGCAACAATGTAAAACGTTATGTTTGGCGTAAAAGCAACACAGCTCATCACCCTGAACACACCATCCCCACTGTCAAACATGGTGGAGGCAGCATCATGGTTTGGGCTGCTTTTCTTCAGCAGGGACAGGGAAGATGGTTAAAATTGATGGGAAGATGGATGGAGCCAAATACAGGACCATTCTGGAAGAAAACCTGATGGAGTCTGCAAAAGACCTGAGACTGGGACGGAGATTTGTCTTCCAACAAGACAATGATCCAAAACATAAATCAAAATCTACAATGGAATGGTTCACAAATAAACATATCCAGGTGTTAGAATGGCCGAGTCAAAGTCCAGACCTGAATCCAATCGAGAATCTGTGGAAAGAACTGAAAACTGCTGTTCACAAACGCTCTCCATCCAACCTCACTGAGCTCGAGCTGTTTTGCAAGGAGGAATGGGTAAAAATTTCAGTCTCTCGATGTGCAAAACTGATAGAGACATACCCCAAGCGACTTACAGCTGTAGTCGCAGCAAAAGGTGGCGCTACAAAGTATTAACTTAAGGGGGCTGAATAATTTTGCACGCCCCAATTTTTCAGTTTTTTATTTGTTAAAAAAGTTTGAAATATCCAATAAATTTCGTTCCACTTCATGATTGTGTCCCACTTGTTGTTAATTCTTCACAAAAAATTACAGTTTTATATCTTTATGTTTGAAGCCTGAAATGTGGCAAAAGGTTGCAAAGTACAAGGGGGCCAAATACTTTCGCAAGGCACTGTATTCATTTAGTATTCCTTCAATAGCCCTACCTAGATTACTATATATTTAATTATTGTTGAAGTATAGATATGGAGTCATGATGAGGGCATGTTTAAACCTTTCTTATAATTACCACATACAGCGTTTGAAAGAATAAAGACAATACAACAGTGTCCATTGGGGGGCAGGGGCGCTGCCCCCCCCTATCTATGCCTCCAGCCCCCTAATCTACATGCAGGGTGCCGGACGCATGGATTCCAATGGGTTTTTTTTTTTTTTGAGGCATTTGATTGGAGCCAGAGGCTCTAACAGGCTTCAAAAAAGGGTGGGCTTGGGGCGCAAAGCACTGTGCCCTGAGCCCACCCAGTTTTGTGACAATAGTGAATGAATATTCAAGAATGGATAAAAAGCAAACATTAGAGAAGCCTTTCTCAATCATTTTAATGTGGAGGAACCTTTGAAAACACTTTCTGGTTTACAAATAGCTTAGGAGATCGCTGGTGTCAGTGGTAGCTTATCTGAAAAGCAGAAATGGCTCAGTGCTCAAGGAATCCTTAGCAATCTCTAGAGCAGGGGTGGGGAACCTACCGCCCGAGGGCCGTATGCGGCCCACAAAGTCATCTGGTCCGGCCCCCATGCTGCTGAGTCTGTGTCTCTCAGCTGTTCTGTCAGAACAGAGCCGATGCTTCCTGTATAGTTCCGGCTCCTTTCTAACAGTCCGAGTGAGTCACAGGCGGAGTGAAATCAAATGCACTCCGCCTGTGACCAATACAGGAAACATCGCCTCTTCCTCCAGCGCAGCGCCGCTGCACGCTACACTTCTCCTAGCCAGCATTTCCCGCCAGCAGCACACACAGCAGTACCAGCCAGAGGCAGCAGTACCAGCCAGAGGCAGCAGTACTAGCCAGAACCAGCAGTACCCACAGAGGTACCAGCCAGAGCCAGTAGTACTCACAACAGTACCAGCCAGAGCCAGCAGTACCAGCCAGAGCCAGCAGTACTCACAGCAGTACCAGCAGTACCCACAGCGCCACCAGCCAGAGCCAGCCGTACCCACAGCAGTATCAGCCAGAGCCAGCAGTACCAGCCAGAGCCAGCCGTACCCACAGCAGTATCAGCCAGAGCCAGCAGTACCAGCCAAACCCAGCAATACCCACAGCAGAACCAGCAGTACCAGCCATAGCCAGCAGTACCCACAGCAGTATCAGCCAGAGTCAGCAGTACCCACAACAGTACCAGCCAGCAGTACCTACAGCACAGTACCAGCCAGCATTACCAGCCTGAGCCAGCAGTACCCACAGCAATACCAGCCAGCAGTACCCACAGCAGTACCTGCCTGAGCAAGCAGTACCCACAGCAGTACCAGCCAGCAGTACTAGCCAGTAGTACCAGCCTGAGCCAGCAGTACCAGCCAGCAGTACCCACAGCACAGTACCAGCCAGCAGTACCCACAGCACAGTACCAGCCAGCAATGCCAGCCAGCTGTACACACCAGTAGTACCAATCAGCAGTACCCATCAGCAGTTCTTTTCAAAACTCACCACCACAAAGAGTCGACTGCGCTCCAGACTGACCGACGCAAACCTGGAAAACCAGTTGCGAGTAGCAACATCATCAATACCAGCTAACATCACACACCTCACCAAACAGAAGCAGTTGCAGCCATCACATTAGGGCTGAGTTAATTAAATGTTTGACCAAATATAACAGTCACAATTTTAAGTTGATAATTTTGTACGGCCCCCGAAGGATTTTATAAATACCCAAATGGCCCTTGGCAGAAAAAAGGTTCCCCACCCCTACTCTAGAGGAACCCTAGGATTCCACAGACCCCTGATTAAGAAAGGCTGCATTAGAGTGTTCTTAAGTGATATGCTTTATATACTGATCTGATTCCATCAGAACATCTATGGAAAGAGCTTAAACTCACAATTAGGAAAAAGAATGTTATGAACACTAAGGCAACTGGAGCAGTCTGCTCAAGAACATTCAGATATCTAGTAGAAGTTAACAAACTCAACTGGACCTGCTCTGTAATGTTGGAGTCAATTATTAGCTTATCAAAGCCCATTCACCAGTTTCAATGAGGGTCAGACAGTTACCCCAGCATTTATATCAACACCTCTGGACACCTTAATCCCATCACCATGGCATGTGCAAGTGTTTATTGTCCAAGAACAGGATGGGAGGTGCAAAAATGTTGTAACCACCCTGTTCTAATTACATATTTGACACCTTTATAACTGGTTCACACGAGCTGTAAAATAAGCCATCTATGTCAAAAACGAACAACCATCCTTGAAGAGAGGTGAGGGCCTTCAACACCATTCACATTCCACATATAATGCCATTTTGACATCTCTACACTGGCAGTTTGACAACAATTCACAACTTCAATCATATTAATAGAAAAATCATGGGATGATGTATCTAAAACAGGGAGTGTGGTTCCACAACTTTCACACTTTGCACCATGTTCATGGACAATCAACATCAACACATAACATGGTGCTTGAATCAAGGCGTTGGTGCTACCTGTGTGGGTGTAAATGTTGGGGTAAAACGATATCCAACAAATTCACATAGGTGTGATGGTCAGGTGTCCATAAACTTTAGATCTACAAAGCCAGCACCCAAACCTTAATCCAATCACCATGGAATGTGTCAAGGCAAATGTTGATTGTCCAAGATCAGGACGGAGGTATGAAAGTTGTGGAATCATCGTATTCCAGTTATATAATTCCATCCTTGGTGATTAAGTCACCTGCTACCTGTGTGGACATAAATGTTGGGGTATCTGCCTGGCAATCACTGGAACTGCAGAAGTACCTTGGAGAAGCTACGAGATGTCTTCAACATTATTGAACAAGTCCAGTTGAGTGTGACCAACTACTACTAGCTTTACCTGGCTATGAGGGAAGGGGGGGCAGCTTTATAATAATAGCCATGGGAGAAGGGGGACACCTCCATATTAATCCCATAATAATAATCCCATCCTTGGGTATCTTCCCGACACTCACTGCAACTGCAGAAGTGGCTTGGAGAAGCTACAAGATGTCTTGAAAATTATTGAACAAATCCAGTTGAGTGTGATCAACTACTACTAGCTTTACCTGGATATGAGGGGGGGCAGCATTATATTAATAGCCATGGGAGAAAGGGGACATCTCCATATTAAGGGCCATTGATTTAGAAAACGATATCCAACAAGCTCACACAGGTGTGATGGTCAGGTGTCCATAAACTTTATATGCACAAAGGCAGCACTGAAAACCTTAATCCAACCACCATGGAATGTGTCACGGCAAATGTTGATTGTCCAAGAACAGGATGGAGGTATGGAAGTTGTGGAACCACCATTTTGCAGCTATATAATCCCATCCTCGGGTATCTTCCTGACACTCACTGCAACTGCAGAAGTGGCTTGGAGAAGCTACAAGATGTCTTCAAAATTATTGAACAAATCCAGTTGAGTGTGACCAACTACTACTAGCTTTAACTGGATATGAGGGAAGGGGGGGGGGGGGCAGCTTTATATTAATAGCCATGGGAGAAGGGGGACATCTCCATATTAAGGGCCATTGATTTAGAAAACGATATCCAACAAGCTCACACAGGTGTGATGGTCAGGTGTCCATAAACGTTATATGCACAAAGGCAGCACTGAAAACCCTAATCCAACCACCATGGAATGTGTCACGGCAAATGTTGATTGTCCAAGAACAGGATGGAGGTATGAAAGTTGTGGAACCACCATATTCCAGTTATATGATACCATCCCTGGTGATTAATTTACCTGCTACCTGTGTGGACATAAATGTTGGGGTATCTTCCAGACAATCATTGGAACTGCAGAAGTACCTTGGAGAAGCTATGAGATGTCTTCAACATTATTATACAAATCCAGTTGCCAGTTACCTGGATATGAGGAAAAGGGGGGGGGCAGCTTCAAATAAATGGCCCCGAGAGAAGGGGGACACCTCCATATTAAAGGGCATTGATTTAGAAAACGATATCCAACAAGCTCACATAGGTGTGATGGTCAGGTGTCCATAAACTTTATATCCACACAGGCGGCACCCGAAACCTTAATTCAATCACCATTGATTGTGTTAAGGCAAATGTTGCTTCTCCAAGAATAGGATGGAGGTATGAAAGTTGTGAAACCACCCATTTGCAGTAATATAATCCCATCCTTGGGTATCTTCCTGACACTCACTGGAACTTCAGAAGTGGCTTGGAGAAGCTACAAGATGTCTTCAAAATTATTGAGCAAATCCAGTTGAGTGTGACTAACTACTACTAGCTTTACCTGGATATGAGGGAAGGGGGCAGCTTTATATTAATAGCCATGGGAGAAGTGGGACACCTCCATATTAATGGCCATTGATTTAGAAAACGATATCCAACAAGCTCACACAGGTGTGATGGTCAGGTGTCCATAAACTTTATATGCACACAGGCAGCACTGAAAACCTTAATCCAACCACCATGGAATGTGTCAAGGCAAATGTTGATTGTCTAAGAACAGGATGGAGGTATGGAAGTTGTAGAACCACTGTTTTTCAGTTATATAATACCATCCTTGGGTATCTTCCTAAAACTCATCGGCACTACAGAAGTGCCTAGGAGACGCTAAGAGAGGTCTTCAACATTACTGAACAACTCCAGTTGAGTGTGACTACTACTAGCTTTACCTGGGTACTGGCAAATGTTGATTGTCCAAGAACAGGATGGAGGTATGGAAGTTGTAGAACCACTGGTTTTCAGTTATATACCATCCTTGGGTATCTTCCTAAAACTCATTGGCACTGCAGAAGTGCCTTGGAGACGCTAAGAGATGTCTTCAACATTACTGAACAACTCCAGTTGAGTGTGACTACTACTACTAGCTTTACCTTGGCATGTATCTCCGCACACAAAAGTCGCACAAATTGCCAGTTAAATAGTGTAAAAGTCTCCTTCGGAAATAAAGAAAGTTCTCAATTGCAGATATTACTTGATCATCCAGACAAAAAAAAAGAAGGGAAGACTTTCCTCTACAAAATCTGAGAGGTTCTAACCGTTGTACACCAGAAAAAAAGGTTGGGCAGGAGCTCTACTTTAACACATGACCGACTCGTTAAATTTTAGCTTTCGGAGGACTGATTCTTCAATAAATTAAAAAAAAAAAAAAAAGAAACAGCCTCTTACTCTGTAAAGACCAAATGACTGCAGAATAATCTATTTTTATGGCCGCTTTTGCAGACATGACATTTTTATGCACTAGATTACCCTGAAATGACCCTTTTTTTAAACGACATTGGCTATAGGACCTGCCAACTGATGTACGTTAACCAGAATATCCTGAGGCTCAGTTGTAGGTGGGAATTCATCAGCCCTGCAATGAATCAAGCAGATGTACATCCAAGATAAATTCGACAGTGTTACAGGCTAAAAGAACATTGTAACGGTGACATTAACCTGCCTCCAAATCCACCTACACGTCGTTTTCAGACCTCCTCGGCTGTATTCCGTCCCTCAGGGCCCAACGGGGTCCTGTTGTTTGACACAATCACCTCCTGCCTCTTCCACTACTCCCACATGGGTCTGTAGGCCGCACCCTGCCTCAATTATTTTCTTTTGGACAAAGTAGAAAGAACAGCTGTGCACACAGAAAACAGTTTTACTCATTTTTTTTTTGGGGGGGGGGATCAAGTATCAGGGGTGTCGTATATTGCATTGGAATGATCGGACTGAAAACTGCAATATGTGACCCAAGAAAAACAATTCTGGAAACCATGTTTTTGGAACTCGTGGCAGATTTTGCACATAGCATCATCGCGCTGAACCTGCAAGACGTGTGGTTATCAGTCCTCTACTATTTACCGTCTGTCTGTGCGTATTTAATAGGGGTGGAACAGAATCCGAAACTTATATTTATTAAAGAAAAAAAAAAATGGAGCTTGGACATTCCAGAGGAAAACTCTGAGAGTATTAAGAGGCTCAGCTATTCGGAGAGATATTTAATATTGCTCCCATGTAATTCCAGCGTGCAATTTCTGCATCTCTTCCCCATACTGACCGCTCATTATTTTTGGCTCAGATTCGGCAGAGAACGTATTTAACAATCTTTCCTGAGCTGTAAATCATCGGCCTACAAGACAGGCCTGTAAACCGATGCTAAGGGGAACTCTGGTGAAGACAAAGCCCACTAAATGTTTGGAATACCATTGGAAATAATTCTAATTAAGACCATTCTTCACAGTGGGGGAAATAATTATTTGATCCCCTACAGATTTTGTATGTTTGCCCTCTTACAAAGAAATGAAGAGTCTATAATTTTTTTTATCATAGGTGTATCCCCAAACAAAATTGATGTCCTTTTTTTCCCACAAACAGAGCTTTCTTTTGGTGGTATTTGATCACCTGTGCAATTTTTACTTTTTGCGCTATAAACAAAAAAAGAGCGAAAATTTTGGAAAAATAACAATATTTTTCACATTTTTTTATATGAAATCCCCCCCCCCCCCCCAAAAAATGTAAAAATCAAATTTTTTTTATCATTTTTGGCCAATTTGTTTTCTGCTACATATTTTTGGTAAAAAAAAAAAATCGCAATAAGCGTATTTTGATTGGTTTGCACAAAAGTTATTGCGTTTACTAACTAAGGAAAAGATTTCTGTCATTTTTGGTGTTTTTTTTTTTTAACGAGTAATGGCGGCGATCTGCGATTTTTTTTGCGGGACTGAGACATTGCGGCGGACAGATCGGACCCTTGACTGACATTTTTGACACTTTTGGGGGTACCAGTGACATTACTACAGTAATCAGTGCTATACATATGCATTGTTACTGTAAAAATAACACTGGCAGGGAAGGGGTTAATTTTATTGGAGAGGGAGGGGTTAATGTATGCCTGGTGCTTACTGACATGTGTGGGGGGAGGTGACTGAGTGACACAGGGACAGATTGCATGTTCAGCTATGCTGAACCCTGCAATCTGTCACTGTCTGTCACTTAGGAGATCCTCCCGCTTTGTTTACACAAGTGGGCGGATCTCCAGACTCGATTCCCCGACGATCGGGAAAGAGCGGCGGTGATCACCGCCGCTCCTCCCCTGGCCCGACTCCCGCTGTGACTGAAAACAGCGGGAGGGAGCCTCCGGCGGCGCGTGAGCGCCGCCCACAAGGGGAGGAGTCCAGCAACGTAGGTCTACGTCGCTGGACGATAACGAGCCACATTGCCGCAGTAGCAGCAATGTGAGCAGACGGAAAGTGGTTAATGATAGATACAGAATATCAACCAGAAAAAACATGATACAAATGCTATAAATTGAGTTGCAGTTCAGCGAATAAAACGGGTATTTGATCCCCAAACAAAACATGACTTAGTACTTGGAGTAATCCTTGTTGGTCAGCACAGAGGTCAGACGTTTCTTGTAGTTGGTGACCAGGTTTGCACACATCTCAGGAGGGATTTTGGTCCACTCTTCTTTACAGATCTTCTCTAAATCCTTAAGATTTATTGACTGCCACTTGGCAACTCCAAGTTTCAGCTCCCTCCATAAATTTTCTATAGGATTAGGGTCTGGAGACTGGCTAGGCCACTCCATGACCTTAATGAGCTTCTTTTTGAGACACTCCTTTGTTGCCTTTGCGGAATGTTTTTGGTCATTGTCATTCTGGAGGACCCATCCATGACCCATGTTCAGTGTTCTGGCTGAGGGAAGGAGGTTCTCATCCAAAATTTTTCTTAAATACATGGCCCCGTCCATTGGCCCCTTAATGCGGTAAAGTCGGTCTGTGCTAACTTTAGCAGGGAAACAGCCCCAAAACATAATGTTTCCACCTCTGTGTTTGACTGTAGGGATGGAGTTCTTAGGGTCTTTGTCAGCATTTTTCTTCCTCCAAACACGGTGAGTTCCCCTCCTCAAGAAGGCACATGTACAGTCATACCAATGAACATCTAAATGATTCAGAGAAGGATCAGGAGAAAGTGCTGTGGTCAGATAAGACCAAAATTAAGCTCTTTGTCATTAACTCGACTCGCTGTGTTTGGGGGAAGAAAAATGCTGAATCGGTGCACGTTAAGGTCTGGAGCCTCTCTCCTTGGTTCCACTGATTTTAGACTATTTCGTTCGAACGTTTTAGACATGGGTGCCACTTCTAGACCCTCATTGGGCTTGCTGGGTAGGCAATCTTCATTGTGTAAACCTTCTGAGTGTAGGCATTTTGGGTCACTCTATGATAGCTTATTTTGCATTTGGAGCGCCTCCCCTGAGACACAGTGTGTTCCCTTTCGGGGTGTCTCCGGGGACGTGCCCTAATGCTATAGGGGCTACCCCCCCTAGTCGTTGGTCAGTGACCTTTTGCGGTGTTGTATTCCTAACACTGGCTGGTTCTTAATTCTTGTATTGTTGATGCCTTGCCTACTAACTACCTACTTATCACTGCTATACCTTGCTCTAAATAAAAAAAAAAAAAAATGCGGAATTGGATATATCCAAATTCCAAATCACACTAGTAACGAATGTAAACGAATCCTCCGAAATAAAACAAAATTTGTATCGAATTATATTTAAATTTGGAGACAAATATGAAATGGAAAAATACTTCTTAGATGTGAAAAATTCGGCAGCCACATTGAATCAAAAAAAAAAATTTGAATTAGAATTTTCCAGATTCGGTAGAGTTGAATTCAATTCAGTTGAATTTGGAAAATTTGCATTGAATTTGAAATCAAATAAACAAAACTAAATGAATTCCGAAAACAAATTTAAATAACCTAAATTAATTAACAAACTGAAACAAAATAACTTTTTTCGTTATGCACTTGTCTATAATTAACTTGGTTATAAAAAGACCCATAACCTCCACTATCAGTCAATCACAAACTTAACTACAGCCACACAATAATATTATACATTTATATAGGTCTGAGATACAGGGCTGATAAGGCAGTACGGCCAGCCCTCCTGTACTGGGCCCCATCAGTTCAAAAGGGGGGCCCGGGCACCTGCTGAGCAGGAGGGCCGGCTGTACTGCCTTATATTGCTGACACTTCTGAATCCCCCTGAAGCTCTGCCAGCTTCTACTCCCTCAGGCTGCACTGCGGTGGGATCTTTTCTTGAATCTGCACGCCTTCCACATGCTGTCGGGCCCCCTTGTGTGCCCCCCTACCCTACAGAACTGCTGGCCTTCCTCCTTTCCCGCCGGCAGTTGTTCAGGGCACACAGGGGGATTGTTTCTGGATGGAAAGCAGGGGGGAACCTCCTTTTCCTGAATGAACACAGCGAATGATCTGTACAAAATCGCTCCTGTGTCCATTCATCACTGGAGCATAATAAATTGTGTTTACTATGCTTCGGTTTGTGAATGAACAGGAAGCCTCAGAACGCATTCATTCACTGTCCAGTGTAGCTGAGGCTGCAGAGAAAAGGACTAATGAATCTATGTTCTCAGTTCCTTTCTCTGACCCAAATGTAAGACTTCAGGGCTCTGATATTTCACTGAAGGCCCCCCCCCCCCCCCAACAGGGCAGTTCAAAGATGTTAAAAAAAATAAAAAAATAAATATAAATAAAATTCTAAAAAATTATTTAAGGACTCGTTCAAATGTGCTTTACTCTTTGAAGAGCAGCCAGCATTTGTTTCACACTTTAGAGAGCATTTGACAGGCAGTGAGGAGGCATTTTGCCTCTTCATCACCTGCTTTAACCCCGCCCTAGCGCACCGCAACCACATGCTTTGCACACGGTTGCGGGGCACTTGCAGAGAAGCGCTATTCACTTGGATGGGTTTTGTTCAATGCCAGTATAATTCCTGTCATGGCTGCAAAGCATAGCACCACAGCCAAAGCATTTTAGCAAAAATAAAATTTGAGATTTTGGGGGGGGGGGGGGGGGGCGTGATTTCTAACAGCAGCCCTGCTGACACATACCGCAGTGCAGTACAGAGAACAATGAGCTAGTCACATCAGTCTCAGTACCAGAGGAGCTTACACTCTGTCCCCACCACAGTCACCACTCTATTCATAGGCGTGCGCACAGGGTGTGCCGGGTGTGCCTGGGCACACCCTAATCACCTAGGGCACATTAGCATTATCGCTCTGTTTGCCAGTGAGGAGATGGGAAAGATCTCCCTTTGGACCTGCTCTGCCATAAGAGAAGTGCCACATACTTCTATTTCACTTTGCCAGCAGGGAGAGTAATGTATCGGGGCCATATACATGTAGGCAAACACATGCATGTGTATTTAAACTTTGGGGTGCACACCCTAATGCAATAGGCTGCGCACACCTATGACTCTATTATTATACATTTATATAGCTCTGATATATACAGCAGTGCTGTATAGAGAGCACTGAGCCTGTCCCATCAGTCTCTGCACCAGAGGGGCTTCTCCACCAGGTGGTGCTGTTCTACAAGGTGCTGTTGGCTCATTCTGCTTTAGTCTCAGCTGGGAGAAACATTAAGCCTGGGGCCTCTCCTACAGGCTTCTCCCCAGCCACCATGGACCAGGTTGGGGAAGACGAAGGTTGAGGTTCTCCAGAGGAACTGAGGCCTACACCACATGCTCAAGCTGCAATGGATCCTAGAATTGTCCCTATGCAATGGGAATCCTTACCAGCCTTCCAGGACAGAGTGGTAAATAAACCCTGCTGTATAACTAAGGAGGAACAGATATTGCTAACCTGAAAGCTGAATTCAGGAAAAATAAAACTGTGCAATGTAAGACTGGGAGCAGTAAGAGGCAAGACTAAAAGCCTAAGTCTTTGGAGGATGCAGTAAAGAAGCAGTAGAAGTTGGTTGCCTCTCTAAAGGAAAGCAGTGGTGTATTCAAAGAAAAGGTTTAGAATGAGAAAAGATTCCAACAGATGAATGCCTTTGCAAGTACCAGCAAGAGGGTGGATGCCAGAGCAACAGAAACAGTATGGATGGAAGGTAAGGAAGCAGTTTCATGTGGTGACCCCAGTACTACCCTGTCACAGGTTCTGTCACATCTGAGTCAGGATTTGCCCCTCTCCCTCCCCAGCAGCCTGGGCCGTCTCAGGAGGTGGTTAAGAAAAATGGTGGATTGCTGCAAGCCATTGCGGAAATGGAATCTCCCTTGAGTGGCACTGACTCATCAGATGAAGATGAGGAGGAGGAAGTCATCCCTTGGCCTGTAAGGGAGAAAGTTGAGGAAAAGATGTGTGGTGGTAAAAGTCAAAATGGCAGCAGTGCTACAGTGTCTGCTGATGAAGGACATGCCGGAGTTGTTTCAGATAAACAAAGTTCTGGTGAGAAAATGCCTACGGAGAATCTCTCTCAGTGTGCGGAGGATGTTTGTATGATTGCTGCTGCAGAGGGAAAGACTGCATTTTCTGAAGAATTCTTGCAATTGGCAAATCCAAATACAGATGTTCCTGCTGGCTGTGGGAACACAGAGCATGAGTCCCGCATGGACACTAAGACTGCAGAGCAGGAGTGCCACATGGACACTAAGACTGCAGAGCATGAGTCCCGCATGGACACTAGGACTGCAGCGCAGGAGTGCCACATGGACACTAAGACTGCAGAGCATGAGTCCCGCATGGACACTAAGACTGCAGAGCATGAGTCCCACATGGACACTAAGACTACAGAGCATGAGTCCCACATGGACACTAAGACTGCAGAGCATGAGTCCCGCATGGACACTAATGGCGCTTTTCCACTGCATGGTACGGCTTGGTTTGGTGCTTTTCCACTGCATGGTACCGCATGGTACGTCTTAGAACGGTTCGGTACGGTTTGGTACTGCGGCGCTTTTCCACTACATGGTACGGCTCAGTACGGCTCGCTTAAACAGTACCACCTCGGTTGGGGTTCCAAGCGTGCCGTACCTATACAATATCCCAGAATCCTTTGCATGCATCATTGATTGTTTGTCACTACTAGCCACTGATTGGTCAGAGAATCGTTGTAATCCCACCCACTTACTACTTTAGTGGAAAAGCAAACCGAGCCGAGTAGAGCCTATACAGTGCTGAAACGTGCCGACTCGTACCACGCAGTAGAAAAGCAAACTGAGCCGAACTGGGCCAAGCAATGCCGAGTGGAGCCAAGCCGGTACTTGCAGTGGAAAAGTGCCATAAGACTACAGAGCATGAGTCCCGCATGGACACTAAGACTACAGAGCACGAGTCCCGCATGGACACTAAAACTTCAGAGCAGGAGTGCTATATTGACATCAAGGCTGCAGAGCATGAGTGCCACATGTATATCAAGGCTGCAGAGCAGGAGTGCTGTATAGATATCAAGGCTGCAGAGCAGGTGTGCCACATGTATATCAAGGCTGCAGAGCAGGAGTGCCGCATAGATATCAAGGCTGCAAAGCAGGTGTGCCACATGTATATCAAGGCTGCAGAGCAGGTGTGCCACATGGGTATCAAGGCAGCAGAGCAGGAGTGCCGCATAGATATCAAGGCTGCAGAGCAGGAATTCTGCATGAACGCTAAGACAGATGGTGTTTTTTTCTAAACAGAAGACTTTACCCTAATACAAGGGCTGCTGGTAATTTTGTGAAATACAGCCAATGATCACATATATGTCGATGGTCCCAGTCACATGGTAGAGATAGCTGGCAGGGCCGTTTTCCTGGATTTGATCTGAAATAAAATAAATTGTTCGGCACACATAGGGAGCCAGTGCTGTGCCAACCACTCTGACTCACGGGCTCCTCGAAAAGCAGATCTTTAATTAAAGTGTCATCGGAAAGACGTGATGGATAATGTGTGAAACTGCCTAAACTTGGAGGCACCATCACTCCTTACAAGTTATACTTCCTGCAGATTAACTCTGCAACCGCTGGAGGAGGGTAAAGGGATTGTACCAGCGTGAACCGATGATGTATGGTTGTGCTTTACACATTTACATACATGGCCGAATTAGTAAGATGTGGACCATTTTTAATGCTGACGTTTAGGTATGTTTAGTTTTGCTAAGTACATTGCCTTGAAAAATATTCATACCTCTTTACATTTTCCACGTTTTGTCAAGTTACAACCAAAAATATAAATGTATTTTATTGGGATTTTATGTGATAGACCGACACAAAGTGGCACATAATTGTGAAGTGGAAGGAAAATGATAAATGGTTTTCAAAATTGTTTGCAAATAAATATGTGAAAAGTGTAGCGTGTATTTGTATTCACCCCCCTTTACTCTGATACCCCTAACTAAAATCTATTGGAACCAAATGCCTTTAAAAGTCACCTATTAAGAATAATAGAGTCCACCTGTGTGTAATTTAATCCCAGTATAAATACAGCTGTTCTATGAAGCACTCAGAGGATTGTTAGAGAACCTTAGTGAACAAACAGCACCATGAAGGCCAAGGAACACACCAGACAGGTCAGGGATAAAGTTGTGGAGAAGTGTAAAGCAGGGTTAGGTCACAAAAAAATATCCCATGCTATGGACATCTCACAGAGCGCTGTTCAATCCATCATCGGAAAATGGAAAGAGTATGGCACAACCGCAATCCTACCAAGACATGGCCGTCCACCTAAACTGACCGGCCGGGCAAGGAGAGCATTCATCAGAGAAGCAGCCAAGAGGCTCATGGGAACTCTGGAGGAGCTGCAGAGATCCACAGCTCAGGTGGGAGAATCTGTCCACAGGACAACTATTAGTCGTACGCTCCACAAATCTGCCCTTTATGGAAGAGTGGCAAGAAGAAAGCCATTGGTGAAAGAAAGCCATAAGAAGTCCTGTTTGCAGTTTGTGAGAAGCCATGTGGGGGACACAGCAAACATGGAAGAAGGAGCTCTGGTCAGATGAGACCAAAATTTAACTTTTTGGCCTAAAAGCAAAGCACTATGTGTGGCCGAAAACTAACACTGCACATCACCCTGAACACACCATCCCCACTGTGAAACATGGTGGTGGCAGCATCATGTTGTGGGAATGCTTTTCTACAGCAGGGACAGGGAAGCTGGTCAGAGTTGATGAAAAGATGGATGGAGCCAAATACAGGACAATCTTAGAAGAAAAACTCTTGAGACTGGGGCAGAGGTTCACCTTCCAGCTGGACAACGACGAGAAACATACAGCCTGGGCTACAATGGAATGGTTTACATCAAAGCATATTCATGTGTTAGAATGGCCCAGTCACAGTCCAGACCTAAATCCAACTGAGAATCTGTGGCAACACTTGAAAATTGCTGTTCACAGACGCTCTCCATCCAATCTGACAGAGCTTGAGATATTTTGCAAAGAAAAATGGGCAACAATGTCCCTTTCTAGATGTGCAAAGCTGGTAGAGACATCCCCAAAAAGACTTGCAGCTGCAATTGCAGGGAAAGACGGTTCTACAAAGTATTCACTCCGAAGGGTGAATATAAATGCAGCCACACTTTTTCACAGGTTTATTTATAAAAAATGTTGAAAACCATTTATCATTTTCCTTCCACTTCACAATTATGGCCACTTTGTGTCGGTCTATCACATAAAATCCCAATAAAATACATTTACGTTTTTGGTTGTAACATGACAAAATGTGGGGAAATTTCAGGGGGTATGAATACTTTTTCAAGGCACTGTACATTGTTGCATCTTGGACCAATGTAGGTATGTGCCATACCCTAAAGAGCCCAGTGGAAGCTGGAAATCACTGTAACAGACACCACTATTACACCACTACAAGTCCCGTGCCAAGCGGTTGACCTGCTGTATTGTGAACTCAGAACAGTCACTCAGCACAGGATTCGGAAGCTTGTAGTAGTGGTGTCTCCTAAAATAATTTCTAACTATACCAATAGTATACAAAACACTGCTCCAGGCTGGCCCACCCAGTTACCCCCAATGCAAAAAGGTGCCGGTTCGCATACCGAAATGGATGACCGCACTCAGATGGAAAATCCCAAGGAAATGTATTTATAAAAATCCATCAATACAATAACATCTTCTACAGGAAGGGAGCGTTAACGCGTTTCAAGCTACATGCGCTTATTTAACCACTTAAGGACTCGGCCTATTTCTGACACTTGTTGTTTACAAGTTAAAAATCAGTATTTTTTGCTAGAAAATTACTTAGAACCCCCAAACATTTATATATTCTATATATTATATATTTATATTTATTTATTTTTAGTAAAGACTCTGGAGAATAAAATTGCGGTCATTGCAATATTTTTTTGGCACGCGGTATTTGCGCAGTGGTCTTTCAAATGCAATTTTTTTTGGAAAAAATACATTTCACTGCATTTAAAAAAAACTAAGCAGTAAAGTTAGGCCATTTTTTTTGTATATTATAAGATGATGTCACGCTGAGTAAATAGATACCTAACATGTTACGGTTTTAAAATTAGGCACACTCGGGGAATGGCGACAAACTACGGTACATAAAAATCTCCATAGGCGGAGCTTTATACGTTTTACCAGTTACCAGTTTAGAGTTACAGAGGAGGTCTTTTTCTAGAATTATTGTTCTCGCTCTGACCCCAGACCCCTCCATTGCACTTCAAAGTATTCAAAATGCCAAAATCTGCATTTTTGAATACTGACGCTTTTTTTTAAATCAGCGCCATTGGCAGCTGAGTAAACCAGAAGTGATGTCGCTTCCGTGTTACACGATCGGAGACCCAATCGAAGCCGAAGCCGAATCCGGCTTTGTTCGGGACTCCAACCAGCCGGCGGATGTTTCGGCTGGTTGCTCAGGTCTTCTGGTGGGACGGGAGACCCAGGCAGAGCCGTGGAAGGCAGGGGAAGGAAGGGGAGGACGTCCCCACCCTCTCACTGGGATAACGGCTGAGTGGTACAACCCCTTCTGCAAGCTGACATACAGGTACATCAGTTTGCAGGAAGTGTCTGGGAGTGAAAGACAGATACATAATGGTTTGGATTGCTTCAAATGGGGTTTTGTATTTACACTTATGTTAATGTGTATTGTACTTCAATGTCAGACAGGCTCTCCCTATTGTTTGTGTAATGAGGTGGGACGAGTATTCTGTCCAGACAGCTAGATAATTAGTTCAGGTTAATTCTATTTCTGTATACAGTTTCATCTGCATATGATAATGTAATCAGGTAACCCCTGACCTGTGTGTGGTAATATGATCAGGAGGGGGAGGTCCATGCTGTATATAAATTCTGTGTGACTGTTCAATAAAGAGTGATTCCAGTACAAGCTAAGTTGTTGACTAGCTTTGTATGAGGGCGGCTGGGAAAATCTGGTATATATGTTCATGACTCTTAACAATATCGAGAAACTGAGCTACTCTCCCATGCAAAGGCATGGAGTGTCTCAGATTTACAAAATGCTGACGGAATGGCACAGTATGGAAAAACCTCCATATATAGGAAAATGGGAGAAAGAAATAGGAACACATTTGCAAGGACAGGAGCTTGGGACTGTACTAGGGATGGCTGGATCCACAGCCATAGATGTTAGCACTACAGAATTAAATTATAAATGTCTATATAGGTGGTACATCACCCCAGAAGTGATAAATAAATACCAACCAGGCAAGACAGATAAATGCTGGCGGGATTGCGGCAACATAGGTACAATTTATCATTTATTTTGGGATTGTCCCAAAATAAGAGATTTTTGGCTAGAGGTAAGACAACTGATTGAAGATATCACCGAAATAAAAGTGCCGGACGATCCATGGGCATGCCTATTTCATAAAACAACAATACCCTTAAAAAAATATAAAATGACTCTGGTCCCAACCATGCTGAATACAGCAAAAGGAACCATACCAAAAAAGTGGAGAGAAAAGGAGAGCCCGAAAATAAAGGAATGGTGTAAAAAGATAAATAATAACTATAATATGGAATACCTATGTAATACACAAGAGGAGATTCCAAGAAATATGAAAAGAAAATGGGGGAAATGGAAAGAATTTAAAAAATCAACTAAATATATTGAATTAAACAATTAAGCATATCTACCACGGGGAGGCATTCTAGAGTGAAACGGCTGGCAAGAAGGGGAGGAATCCTGGGAGGAAGGGGGAGGGTAGGAAGGGAAAAAATGTATGAAATTTAATGTATTTTTTTTTTTTTTTTTTTGTGCCTTTTTGATGCATAATTTAACTATGTAACTTGCGAATTTAAATCAAATTGGTGGAACTCTGTTATATTGAGATTTTATATGCAAATAAAAATAAAGTAAAAAAAAAAAAATATATATATGTTCATGACTGCAAGGAAGCCGTATACTGACGGAAGACCACAAACACAGTGTGGGTCGGCAGTTTCGTTACAGCCCCCACATCCATTATTTTATATAAATATAACATTTAGAAATTATTATATATACTGTTATCTTCTATAACTCCCCACCCGACCAGTCCACCAAACACCCGCTGCCTGTCCTCAGTCCTCCTATCACTCCTGTGTTTGCCATGGCCCCCACCCTAGAAGATCCAGCCTGCCCCACGTGAGATGGAGTGCGCTGATGTCTGACATCAATGTGCACACCACGATCACACAAGGGACGTACCCCAATGAACTTATGCATTGTATTGTCTTTTTTTGCATGTAAATTAAAATTTATATACTTTTTAACTACTTTGGCGATATTTCTTGCCCTAAAAAATCCCATTTTATACTTTACCACATTGAAACCTTTGCTCTTGGTATGTTTAGATAGGATTGTGATAGGAAAAGCAGCAATGTGCTTAGAATAAGCGAAAAAATAAAAAATAAAAAACCTGAATATTCTCACTATTTCCTCCATAGTGATTCTGTTCTCTTTGTTTGTATTAGTTTATTCCCTAGAACGATAAAGAACGCCAGAATTTGAGTGCTTGCAGTCAGTTAGAGATATGGTAATAATTACTACATTATTTATGTATAATAAACAGCTGAAGACAAAAAGGTTTACTTTACACCCCCTGTCCGCCGGCCCGGAGCCAAGCACACTTTATGAATAATCCCGGCAGGGCGGTGAATGATATTTATCACAATAAGCTCATTTGTAGAAATCTCTCCCTTGATTATTCCTCCTTGTACAGGCGAGGACATTTCATAACCGAGGCTGTACGCTCCGCATCGCCCCCGGATTCCACACTGTGCCGTCCCCACGCTCAACAATACTCATCTTATCTGCACATATTACTTGTGTTTTTTAAAAGACGCATTTAACCCTCTATCATAGATTAGATATATATTTAAATGCATTGTACATTTCAATGTGTTTGTTATAACTTGGTATTAGTGTCCTTCTATTCTCTGTGTTGGTTGTTTGCCTTTCCTTGTAATGATGTGATGTTCCTTGTCACATGTTGTGGCTGCCATTTGTGATGTGATGGCTGATCGATTCCCCCATGTCCATATATTCATTCACCTAGCTTGTCCCTATTCACTAAAGGCAAGGTGACCAGATTTTTAAAACGAAATGCACAGGACTGCATAATACACAGAGCACTGGGCACAGGACTACATAATACACAGAGCTCTGGGCACTGGACTACATAATACACAGAGCTCTGGGCACTGGACTACATAATACACAGAGCTCTGGGCACAGGACTACATAATACACAGAGCGCTGGGTACAGGACTGCATAATACACAAAGCTCTGGGCACTGGACTACATAATACATAGAGCTCTGGGCACAGGACTACATAATACACACAGCGCTGGGCACAGGATAAACAGAGCTCTGGGTACAGGACTGCATAATACACAGAGCTCTGGGTACAGGACTGCATAACACACAGAGCGCTGGACACAGGACTACATAATACACAGAGCGCTGGGCACAGGACTACATGATACAAAGAGCGCTGGGCACAGGACTACATAATACACAGAGCGCTAGGCACAGGATTACATAATACACAGAACGCTGGGCACAGGATTACATAATACACAGAACGCTGGGCACAGGATTACATAATATACAGAACGCTGGGCACAGGACTGCATAATACACAGAGCTCTGGGCACAAGACTGCATAATAAACATAGCACTGGGCACAGGACTGCATAATATACAGAGCGCTGGGCACAGGACTGCATAATACAAAGAGTTCTGGGTACAGGACTGCATAATGCACAGAGCGTTGGGCACAGGACTGCATAATACACAGAGCATTGGGCACAGGACTGCATAATACACAGAGCGCTGGGTACAGGACTGCATAATACAAAGAGTTCTGGGTACAGGACTGCATAATGCACAGAGCGTTGGGCACAGGACTGCATAATACACAGAGCATTGGGCACAGGACTGCATAATATACAGAGCGCTGGGCACAGGACTGCATAATACAAAGAGTTCTGGGTACAGGACTGCATAATGCACAGAGCATTGGGCACAGGACTGCATAATACACAGAGCACTGGGTACAGGACTGCATAATACACAGAGCGCTGGGCACAGAACTGCATAATACACAGAGCTCGGGGCACAGGACTGCATAATACACAGAGCGCTGGGCACAGGACTACATAATCCACAGAGCGCTGGGCACAGGACTGCATAATACACAGAGCTCTGGGCACAAGACTGCATAATACACAGAGCGCTGGGCACAGGACTACATAATCCACAGAGCGCTGGGCACATGACTACATAATAGATAGAACGCTGGGCACAGGTCTATATAAAACACAGAGTGCTGGGCACAGGACTACATAATATACAGGGGGGTGTAAGGCATAGAGTGCAGGGTTCAGAGGTTTGCTTTGCACAGAGGACACTTCTGCCCCCACATCTATAGCTCACCTCTGCAGCCACCTCTTAGCCCTTCCCCCACAACAGCTAAACTCTCCATCTCTCCATGCAGCTGCATCAGCTCTGACCCCTCCTCCCCCACTGCCTGCACCTGTGTACAAACAGACTCCCCTCCCATCTGCTCATCTCCCGTTCTCAGCCCTCCACACAATCAATTTTTGGCTCTGCCTCTCCTCCATTGAACAGCAGCAGGAGCAGCAGTGAGATCGTCCAGCAGGGGGCGTCAGCATCTGAGCCATCAGGCTGATTCTCAGCCAGCATGGGATGCCCTATCTACATTAATCCCACCCTGATTCCGGGGACAAAACCAGGGACAGACTTGGACCGGGGACAGTGTTCTCAATCCGGGGACTGTTCTTGAATACCGGGGACGTCTGGTCACCATAACTAAAGGGACAAGACAACTTCCTGTTCCGGGTCACACAGTGTCCAATCCATGCATTGCCATCTGCTTGCGTCACAAATGTGGGAGTGCCAATGTAATTAAAAAAACATCTTCCAACTGCCTCAGGAAAGTCTCTGTGTGTCCGTGAATGCCCTGACAGTTTGGGGTTGATTTACTAAAACTGGAGAGTGCAAGATCTGGTGCAGCTCTGTATAGAAACCAATCAGCTTCCAGGTTTTATTGTCAAAGCTTAATTGAACAAATTTAAGTTAGAAGCAACCATGCAGAGCTGCACCAGATTTTGCACTCTCCAGTTTTAGTAAATCAACCCCTTAGTGTCAGTGTCAGACCTAATTAGTGTGTAGCTCTCACTAGCATTAGCACTAGACTGAGTGCTGCATCACACCTATGCAAATTTATTGTGGATCAGATGCAAATTTACACTGTTATACAAGCTGTACACTCACTACTTTACATTGTAGCAAAGTGTCATTTCTTCAGTGTTGTCACATGAAAAGATAGAATAAAATATTTACAAAAATGTGAGGGGTGTACTCACTTTTGTGAGATAATCTAGATGTGTTACACACAGAGTGATATATTTCAAGTATTTCTTTCTTTTAATTTTGATGATTAAGGCTAACTGCTAGTGACTCCCCAAAATTCAGTATCTCATAAAATTAGAATATTACAAAAGACCAATAAAAAAAAGGATTTTTAATACAGAAATTTTGTCTTAGAGAAAAGTCTGTCCATGTACAGTATAGTTTGCACTCAATACTTGGTCGGGGCTCCTTTTGCATGAATTACTGCATCAATGCGGCGTGGCATGGAGGTGATCAGCCTGTGGCACTGCTGAGGTGTTATGGAAGCCCAGGTTGCTTTGATAGCGGCTTTCAGCTCCTCTGCATTGTTTGGTTTGGTGTCTCTCATCTTCCTCCTGACAATACTCCACATTGGCAGTGTGGGCAGGTGCCAAGGCTAGCTGTCAATCAAGATCAGGTGGGTGGAGCAAATGTCCTCCTCTACTGTAGCCTCTCTGTGCCGCCTTTGTGTGTCGGCACAAAGATAGGGTTAACCTCTGTCTGTAGTTCTTGAGGGAAGTTTTATGGGAAAAGAGACTTTCTCAGTTAAGCACCTCCTCCTGCCTCCATGCATGAGCTAAAGGCAGGTGGATTCCAGGAAATAAATGCTATATGAATCATCTGCCCTTGCTCAAGATGGGCATAGCTAGGAATAGTAGGGGGTGTTTTTCAAAGTTATTTCTCAACAAAACAAAACAAAACAAAGCATGGACATATGGATGGATGAAGTTTAAATTCAATATTAAAAGTAAATTATATTGCTTTAGATGGTTTGGGGCTATGGGAGCAGAGAAGCGGTGCCACCTCTATTGTTTTTGAATCTTATACCAAAAGTGGAACTTCCGCTTTAAATACTGCTGACCCCCTGACATGCATCATTTGGCATGTCATTTTTTTTGGGGGGGGGGGGGGGGGGTACCTAGATTTGACAGGTTCTCACTTCTGTTTGGACCACCTAGGCGGCCGGAGTGGAAGTTCTCCTCTCCCCCTCAGTCCCTGCAATCTTCTGGGACACGTCACAGGTCCCAGAAGATTGCCCGGCCATTCACAACGCGCAGCCGCACGCTGTCACAGCCGGGTGCCCACACTAGAGATGCCGGTGGCGCTGAGAGGAGAGGAAGAGGATCGAGGCTTTGGGCGGCCGCATCGCTGGACTGTGGGACAGGTGAGTATGTGTTTATTAAAAGTCAGCAGAAACACTTTTTGTAGCTGCTGACTTTTAATGAACACAAAAATGAGTGGAACCAGGGCCGGTAGCCCTGGGCGCAATGGTTTACTGAGTGTAGGACCCTCTAAAATTGCACAACATGAATGGGGGATGGGGCGCCATTTGGTATCCTTGCCCTGGGCGCTGAATGATCTTGTCCCGGCACTGAGTGGAACCCCGCTTTATATGTGCTGACAGAAATGTGAGTACAGTTCCTGGTTTTTGTACTTTCCCATTTTCTTAGTTATATTTTTCTGCACGAGTTTGTGCTTGAGATCTGCAGTACCTGTTACTTGATGAGTGTGAACTCTTTGCAACTTATTGGATTATATAATCTACTGTTATCTCAATAAAAACTTGTTCTGATAAAAAAAAATAATTACATTACCTTTTCAGTTTGTGGTGCTCAGATGCAGTTTAATTCTACTTAAAGTGAAGTAAATTAAAGTAAGAAAAAAGTAGGGTAAAAGTATAGTAAAGTAAAGGTAAGAAAAAGTAGAGTAAAGTACAGTACAGTAAAAGTAAGGAAAAGTAAAGTAAAAGTGAGGAAAAGTAAAGTAAAAGTAAAAGGAATGTAAACGAAAGTAAAAGGAAAGTAAAGTGAAAGTAAGGAAAAGGAAAGTAAAGTAAAAGTAAAGTAAAAGTAATAAAAAGGAAAGTAAAGAAAAAGTAAAGTAAAAGTAATAAAAAGGAAAGTAAAGAAAAAGTAAAGTAAAAGTAAGAAAAAGGAAAGTAAAGAAAAAGTAAAGTAAAAGTAAGAAAAAGGAAAGTCAAGTAAAGGAAAGTAAAAGTAAGGAAAAGGAAAGTAAAGTAAAAGGAAAGTAAAAGTAACGAAAAGTAAAAGTATAAGTAAAGTAAAATTAAGGAAAAGTAAAGGAAAGTAAAAGGAAAGTAAAAGTAATGAAAAGGAAAGTAAAGAAAAAGTAAAGTAAAGTAAAGTAAAAGGAAAGTAAAGTATAAGTAAAGTAAAAGTAAGAAAAAGGAAAGTCAAGTAAAGGAAAGTAAAAGTAAGGAAAAGTAAAGGAAAGTAAAAGTAACGAAAAGTAAAGTAAAAGTAAGGAAAAGGAAAGTAAAGTAAAGTAAAAGTAAAGTAAAAGTAAAGTAAGGAAAGTAAAAGTAAGGAAAAGTAAAGTAAAGGAAAGTAAAAGTAAAGAAAAATAAAGTAAAGTAAAAGTAAGGTAAAGTAAAGGGGGTGTTCTAAAAGTTAGTCAGACCCGTGAAAATTCCGGACCCTCGTCACTTCCGGGGGACGCTCTGTCACCATCAGCTGCTGTGAGCCCCGGTGCGCATGCGCACAAGGCATTTTCAAGGTCCGATGAAATTCTAAGACTTACGAACAGCTGACTGAGAGGAGGAGGGGCTGAGGTGGGACGCACACACCGCTGCGGGAAAATGTTACAACACCGCCGCGCAGAGCTGACTTAGAGGAGGCGGGAAGGAAGTGAATACTCATACTAAATAGTCATGATAAAACATGTTTAGTATTTCTTATTATTTTTTTATCATGACTATTTAGTATGAGTATTCACTTCCTTCCCGCCTCCTCTAAGTCAGCTCTGCAACATGTTCCTTGCTCGATGACGCGGCGGTGTTGTAACATTATCCCGCAGCGATGTGTGCGTCCCACCTCAGCCCCTCCTCCTCTCAGTCAGCTGTTTGTAAGTCTTAGAATTTAATCGGACCTTGAAAATGCCTTGTGCGCATGCGCACCGGGGCTCGCATCACCTGGTTTATGACTTAGCGTCACTGGAAGTGACGAGGGTCCGGAATTTTCATGGGTCCGACGAAATTTTAGAACAGGGGCTTTTTAATTTTTTTATAGTAAACATTGTAATTAGTGGGGTGAGAATTATGCTGGCCATACACTAGCCGAACTATCGGGCAAACTCATTTTTGAAAAACGAAAAATCGGCCATGAGAGCAGACGATCGTGCCATCATGTAATGACCGAATTTTGACCGATATATCGTTAAATGAACCCGTTTTCCGTTCAGTTTGTCACATATGCCCGATGCAAACAGTTTGGGTGAGAAACACTTTAACCTTTCAATTTATCTTTCGTTCGGCAGAATTTTCCAATCTGTTCCTTTCGATTTTTTGGCTTTGAAAAGTTAAAACCGATTTTCTATTTGTGCCCATTAACTGGACGAAAAACGAACAATCGGACCAAATGACAGATTTTCGAACGATTTTTCGGCTAGTGTATGGCCAGCATTAGAGTGGAGGGCTCATAGATATAAGCTTTAATCTCTACAACTATTTAAAAATTAGTTGAAAATATACTCCAGTCTAGAAAAGCAGCAGCTGGGACCGAGCCTGACTCCTCCGTCTTCTGAGTGTCAGCGAATGAGTCGCTTGTGGTGTACTGAGGGAATGCATTAGTGAACATGATTATAGATGGAGTGCGAGGAATTCAGTGTTGGATGGTAGGTATTTCTGTACAGTCCCAGTAAAGAATTGCACAGGCCAGACAGTGGTACAGAGATGGAGGGGGGGTAGTCATCAGGCAGGTCAGGTCACCCCAGCTCCATCATAAGGGGGAGACGCTCACTTTGTTTATATAGACTCAGCATGTTTGCATGGTGTCATGTCAGCTCATCACAACGCAACAGAAGGAGCCCAACGCTGCTTACTCACTGTCTGCAAATGATGGAAAGTACACAGGCTGACCTTATACAAACCCTGCGAGCTCAGACTGACGTACGGACCGCATTTCACACTCATCAACTGTCACATGTCCCCAAATTCACTATTACTTTAACCCACGAGCAGAGGTGCATAAATGCCCGGATCACATTTACAGGGTTAGTATGCATCAGATAAATCTACAAATAGGGGCTACTAAAAAAAATGTTTTCGACTCCATTCACACTTGCAAATAGGGTCATGTGGGACTGCATGCAGGAACCCGAGCAGGGGCTCCCAGGAATTAGCTGTGGGAGCTTCATTAAAAGCAATGGGCAGTTGCCAGCTCCTGCAGCTAACCACACTGAGGTTCCTGTGGCCCCACTTACAAGTGGGGGCACCAGTGACATTACTATAGTAATCAGCTCTAAAAATATGCACTTTCACTGTATGACACTGGCAGGGAAGCGGTTAACACCAGGGGCGATCAAAGGGTTAAGTGTGCTCCTAGGGAGTGCTTTCTAACTGTGTGGGGGATGGACTCACTAGATGAACACAGAGATCCGAGTTTCTAAATAGCTGGAACACAGGATCCCTGTGTTCATCTCTGATAGAACGGCAGTCTGTCTTGTTTACATCGGCAGACCACTGTTCTGTCTCTCCGGAGGGTGATCGCGGGTGGCCGGCGGACATTGCATCCACCGGACCCACTGACAGGCTCCCCCTCTGGCTATTGCATGCGCTCCCACTGGCTATTGCACGAAATGGCGTGCAGGAACGTCGTTTCGTGCAATAGAGCCGATTTGCTACAGTATATGTACTGCTGGCGGTCGGCAAGTGGTTGAGAGGGTAAACCTTCCGGGGCTGAAGTGGTTAAAGGATAAGTTCATCTTTGGGAACATGTAACATGTTCCCACTGCTGCAGCTCCACAGCCCCCCCCCGCCCCCTAGCCCCTTAAAATTACCTGAGCCCAATCTCGATCCAATGCTGTGCATTAAAGCACAGGCTCTCTCCGCTCTCTCCCTGCTCATTGGCTCAGAGACAGCAGAGGGAGCCACTGGCAATCACAGTCAGTGATGAGGGAGCGGGGGGGGCCAAGCCGGCTTGGAAACGAGCCCCCACAAACGCCCCCTATAGCAAGTGGGGAAGTGGGGGTGGAGTAGCCAAGAGTGCCAGTGGGGGAAGAGGAGGATCGGGGCTGCTCTGTGCAAAACCATTACACAGAGCAGGTAAGAACAACATGTTTGTTATTTAAAATAAAATAAAATTGGATCCTTTACAATCACTTCAACCTTTCCAATGTATCCAAATGGCATTTAGTAGGGTTAAGGTCACAGATCCACGCAGGCCACTTAGGCTGCTCCAAACCAAACTGTTCAACCACGTCTTTATGGAGCTGGCTTTGTACAGTGCCCTTCGCTGAAAACCCCTTTATTTAACACTTTGGCAGGAAGTCCAAGTCCTTTTGGCCACCAGAGAAGAAATCTAAATACAGAAATATAGTGATACTATAAGGTAATAGAAAAGCAAACTTTATTAATGTATAGTAATAATTGAGAGTGTGACCCCAATGATATCGTGCTTTAGACGCCCCCTCATTTATGCTCCATACACACATCACCATACGTACCTACACAGCTGTGCTGTATGTAATGCCTGTGATGGGTTTGCTCTATGAAATGCCTGTCTCCTGGGATGGGTTTGTTCTATGAAATGCCTGTCTCCTGGGATGGGTTTGCTGTATGAAATGCCTGTCTCCTGGGATGGGTTTGCTCTATGAAATGCCTGTCTCCTGGGATGGGTTTGCTGTATGAAATGCCTGTCTCCTGGGATGGGTTTGCTCTATGAAATGCCTGTCTCCTGGGATGGGTTTGCTGTATGAAATGCCAGTCTCCTGGGATGGGTTTGCTCTATGAAATGCCTGTCTCCTGGGATGGGTTTGCTCTATGAAATGCCTGTCTCCTGGGATGGGTTTGCTGTATGAAATGCCTGTCTCCTGGGAAGGGTTTGCTCTATGAAATGCCCGTCTCCTGGGATGGGTTTGCTGTATGAAATGCCCGTCTCCTGGGATGGGTTTGCTGTTTGAAATGCCTGTCTCCTGGGATGGGTTTGCTCTATGAAATGCCTGTCTCCTGGGATGGGTTTGCTCTATGAAATGCCTGTCTCCTGGGATGGGTTTGCTGTATGAAATGCCTGTCTCCTGGGATGGGTTTGTTCTATGAAATGCCTGTCTCCTGGGATGGGTTTGCTCTATGAAATGCCTGTCTCCTGGGATGGGTTTGCTGTATGAAATGCCTGTCTCCTGGGATGGGTTTGCTGTATGAAATGCCTGTCTCCTGGCATGGGTTTGCTGTATGAAATGCCTGTCTCCTGGGATGGGTTTGCTGTATGAAATGCCTGTCTCCTGGGATGGGTTTGCTCTATGAAATGCCTGTCTCCTGGGAAGGGTTTGCTCTATGAAATGCCTGTCTCCTGGGATGGGTTTGCTCTATGAAATGCCTGTCTCCTGGGATGGGTTTGCTCTATGAAATGCCTGTCTCCTGGGATGGGTTTGCTCTATGAAATGCCTGTCTCCTGGGATGGGTTTGCTGTATGAAATGCCTGTCTCCTGGGATGGGTTTGCTGTATGAAATGCCTGTCTCCTGGGAAGGGTTTGCTCTATGAAATGCCTGTCTCCTGGGATGGGTTTGTTCTATGAAATGCCTGTCTCCTGGGATGGGTTTGCTCTATGAAATGCCTGTCTCCTGGGATGGGTTTGCTGTATGAAATGCCTGTCTCCTGGGATGGGTTTGCTGTATGAAATGCCTGTCTCCTGGCATGGGTTTGCTCTATGAAATGCCTGTCTCCTGGGATGGGTTTGCTGTATGAAATGCCTGTCTCCTGGGATGGGTTTGCTCTATGAAATGCCTGTCTCCTGGGAAGGGTTTGCTCTATGAAATGCCTGTCTCCTGGGATGGGTTTGCTCTATGAAATGCCTGTCTCCTGGGATGGGTTTGCTCTATGAAATGCCTGTCTCCTGGGATGGGTTTGCTCTTTGAAATGCCTGTCTCCTGGGATGGGTTTGCTGTATGAAATGCCTGTCTCCTGGGATGGGTTTGCTCTATGAAATGCCTGTCTCCTGGGAAGGGTTTGCTCTATGAAATGCCTGTCTCCTGGGATGGGTTTGCTCTATGAAATGCCTGTCTCCTGGGATGGGTTTGCTCTATGAAATGCCTGTCTCCTGGGATAGGTTTGCTGTATGAAATGCCTGTCTCCTGGGATGGGTTTGCTGTATGAAATGCCTGTCTCCTGGGATGGGTTTGCTCTATGAAATGCCTGTCTCCTGGGATGGGTTTGCTCTATGAAATGCCTGTCTCCTGGGATGGGTTTGCGCTATGAAATGCCTGTCTCCTGGGAAGGGTTTGCTGTATGAAATGCCTGTCTCCTGGGATGGGTTTGCTGTTTGAAATGCCTGTCTCCTGGGATGGGTTTGCTCTATGAAATGCCTGTCTCCTGGGATGGGTTTGCTCTATGAAATGCCTGTCTCCTGGGATAGGTTTGCTGTATGAAATGCCTGTCTCCTGGGATGGGTTTGCTGTATGAAATGCCCGTCTCCTGGGATGGGTTTGCTGTATGAAATGCCTGTCTCCTGGGATGGGTTTGCTCTATGAAATGCCTGTCTCCTGGGAAGGGTTTGCTCTATGAAATGCCTGTCTCCTGGGATGGGTTTGCTGTATGAAATGCCTGTCTCCTGGGATGGGTTTGCTCTATGAAATGCCTGTCTCCTGGGATAGGTTTGCTGTATGAAATGCCTGTCTCCTGGGATGGGTTTGCTGTATGAAATGCCTGTCTCCTGGGATGGGTTTGCTGTATGAAATGCCCGTCTCCTGGGATGGGTTTGCTGTATGAAATGCCTGTCTCCTGGGATGGGTTTGCTGTTTGAAATGCCTGTCTCCTGGGATGGGTTTGCTCTATGAAATGCCTGTCTCCTGGGATGGGTTTGCTGTATGAAATGCCCGTCTCCTGGGATGGGTTTGCTCTATGAAATGCCTGTCTCCTGGGATGGGTTTGCTGTATGAAATGCCCGTCTCCTGGGATGGGTTTGCTGTATGAAATGCCTGTCTCCTGGGATGGGTTTGTTCTATGAAATGCCTGTCTCCTGGGATGGGTTTGCTGTATGAAATGCCTGTCTCCTGGGATGGGTTTGCTCTATGAAATGCCTGTCTCCTGGGAAGGGTTTGCTGTATGAAATGCCTGTCTCCTGGGATGGGTTTGCTGTTTGAAATGCCTGTCTCCTGGGATGGGTTTGCTCTATGAAATGCCTGTCTCCTGGGATGGGTTTGCTCTATGAAATGCCTGTCTCCTGGGATAGGTTTGCTGTATGAAATGCCTGTCTCCTGGGATGGGTTTGCTGTATGAAATGCCCGTCTCCTGGGATGGGTTTGCTGTATGAAATGCCTGTCTCCTGGGATGGGTTTGCTCTATGAAATGCCTGTCTCCTGGGAAGGGTTTGCTCTATGAAATGCCTGTCTCCTGGGATGGGTTTGCTGTATGAAATGCCTGTCTCCTGGGATGGGTTTGCTCTATGAAATGCCTGTCTCCTGGGATAGGTTTGCTGTATGAAATGCCTGTCTCCTGGGATGGGTTTGCTGTATGAAATGCCTGTCTCCTGGGATGGGTTTGCTGTATGAAATGCCCGTCTCCTGGGATGGGTTTGCTGTATGAAATGCCTGTCTCCTGGGATGGGTTTGCTGTTTGAAATGCCTGTCTCCTGGGATGGGTTTGCTCTATGAAATGCCTGTCTCCTGGGATGGGTTTGCTGTATGAAATGCCCGTCTCCTGGGATGGGTTTGCTCTATGAAATGCCTGTCTCCTGGGATGGGTTTGCTGTATGAAATGCCCGTCTCCTGGGATGGGTTTGCTGTATGAAATGCCTGTCTCCTGGGATGGGTTTGCTGTATGAAATGCCCGTCTCCTGCAATGGGTTTGCTGTATGAAATGCCTGTCTCCTGGGATGGGTTTGCTGTTTGAAATGCCTGTCTCCTGGGATGGGTTTGCTCTATGAAATGCCTGTCTCCTGGGATGGGTTTGCTGTATGAAATGCCCGTCTCCTGGGATGGGTTTGCTGTATGAAATGCCTGTCTCCTGGGATGGGTTTGCTGTTTGAAATGCCTGTCTCCTGGGATGGGTTTGCTCTATGAAATGCCTGTCTCCTGGGATGGGTTTGCTCTATGAAATGCCTGTCTCCTGGGATGGGTTTGCTCTATGAAATGCCTGTCTCCAGGGATGGGTTTGCTGTATGAAATGCCTGTCTCCTGGGATGGGTTTGCTCTATGAAATGCCTGTCTCCTGGGATGGGTTTGCTGTATGAAATGCCTGTCTCCTGGGATGGGTTTGCTCTATGAAATGCCTGTCTCCTGGGATGGGTTTGCTCTATGAAATGCCTGTCTCCTGGGATGGGTTTGCTCTATGAAATGCCTGTCTCCAGGGATGGGTTTGCTGTATGAAATGCCTGTCTCCTGGGATGGGTTTGCTCTATGAAATGCCTGTCTCCTGGGATGGGTTTGCTGTATGAAATGCCTGTCTCCTGGGAAGGGTTTGCTCTATGAAATGCCTGTCTCCTGGGATGGGTTTGCTGTATGAAATGCCTGTCTCCTGGGATGGGTTTGCTCTATGAAATGCCTGTCTCCTGGGATAGGTTTGCTGTATGAAATGCCTGTCTCCTGGGATGGGTTTGCTCTATGAAATGCCTGTCTCCTGGGATGGGTTTGCTCTATGAAATGCCTGTCTCCTGGGATGGGTTTGCTCTATGAAATGCCTGTCTCCTGGGATGGGTTTACTGTATGAAATGCCTGTCTCCTGGGATGGGTTTGCTCTATGAAATGCCTGTCTCCTGGGATGGGTTTGCTGTATGAAATGCCAGTCTCCTGGGATGGGTTTGCTGTATGAAATGCCTGTCTCCTGGGATGGGTTTGCTGTTTGAAATGCCTGTCTCCTGGGATGGGTTTGCTCTATGAAATGCCTGTCTCCTGGGATAGGTTTGCTGTATGAAATGCCTGTCTCCTGGGATGGGTTTGCTCTATGAAATGCCTGTCTCCTGGGAAGGGTTTGCTCTATGAAATGCCTGTCTCCTGGGATGGGTTTGCTCTATGAAATGCCTGTCTCCTGGGATGGGTTTGCTCTATGAAATGCCTGTCTCCTGGGATGGGTTTGTTCTATGAAATGCCTGTCTCCTGGGATGGGTTTGCTCTATGAAATGCCTGTCTCCTGGGATGGGTTTGCTGTATGAAATGCCTGTCTCCTGGGATAGGTTTGCTGTATGAAATGCCTGTCTCCTGGGATGGGTTTGCTCTATGAAATGCCTGTCTCCTGGGAAGGGTTTGCTCTATGAAATGCCTGTCTCCTGGGATGGGTTTGTTCTATGAAATGCCTGTCTCCTGGGATGGGTTTGCTCTATGAAATGCCTGTCTCCTGGGATGGGTTTGCTCTATGAAATGCCTGTCTCCTGGGATGGGTTTGCTGTATGAAATGCCTGTCTCCTGGCATGGGTTTGCTCTATGAAATGCCTGTCTCCTGGGATGGGTTTGCTGTATGAAATGCCTGTCTCCTGGGATGGGTTTGCTCTATGAAATGCCTGTCTCCTGGGAAGGGTTTGCTCTATGAAATGCCTGTCTCCTGGGATGGGTTTGCTCTATGAAATGCCTGTCTCCTGGGATGGGTTTGCTGTATGAAATGCCTGTCTCCTGGGATGGGTTTGCTCTATGAAATGCCTGTCTCCTGGGATGGGTTTGCTGTATGAAATGCCTGTCTCCTGGGATGGGTTTGCTGTATGAAATGCTTGTCTCCTGGGAAGGGTTTGCTCTATGAAATGCCTGTCTCCTGGGATGGGTTTGCTGTATGAAATGCCTGTCTCCTGGGATGGGTTTGCTCTATGAAATGCCTGTCTCCTGGGATAGGTTTGCTGTATGAAATGCCTGTCTCCTGGGATGGGTTTGCTCTATGAAATGCCTGTCTCCTGGGATGGGTTTGCTCTATGAAATGCCTGTCTCCTGGGATGGGTTTGCTCTATGAAATGCCTGTCTCCTGGGATGGGTTTACTGTATGAAATGCCTGTCTCCTGGGATGGGTTTGCTCTATGAAATGCCTGTCTCCTGGGATGGGTTTGCTGTATGAAATGCCAGTCTCCTGGGATGGGTTTGCTGTATGAAATGCCTGTCTCCTGGGATGGGTTTGCTGTTTGAAATGCCTGTCTCCTGGGATGGGTTTGCTCTATGAAATGCCTGTCTCCTGGGATAGGTTTGCTGTATGAAATGCCTGTCTCCTGGGATGGGTTTGCTCTATGAAATGCCTGTCTCCTGGGATGGGTTTGCTCTATGAAATGCCTGTCTCCTGGGATGGGTTTGCTCTATGAAATGCCTGTCTCCTGGGATGGGTTTGCTCTATGAAATGCCTGTCTCCTGGGATGGGTTTGCTCTATGAAATGCCTGTCTCCTGGGATGGGTTTGCTCTATGAAATGCCTGTCTCCTGGGATGGGTTTTCTGTATGAAATGCCTGTCTCCTGGGATGGGTTTGCTCTATGAAATGCCTGTCTCCTGGGAAGGGTTTGCTCTATGAAATGCCTGTCTCCTGGGATGGGTTTGCTCTATGAAATGCCTGTCTCCTGGGATAGGTTTGCTGTATGAAATGCCTGTCTCCTGGGATGGGTTTGCTGTATGAAATGCCTGTCTCCTGGGATGGGTTTGCTGTATGAAATGCCTGTCTCCTGGGATGGGTTTGCTGTATGAAATGCCTGTCTCCTGGGAAGGGTTTGCTGTATGAAATGCCTGTCTCCTGGGATGGGTTTGCTGTTTGAAATGCCTGTCTCCTGGGATGGGTTTGCTCTATGAAATGCCTGTCTCCTGGGATGGGTTCGCTCTATGAAATGCCTGTCTCCTGGGATAGGTTTGCTGTATGAAATGCCTGTCTCCTGGGATGGGTTTGCTGTATGAAATGCCCGTCTCCTGGGATGGGTTTGCTGTATGAAATGCCTGTCTCCTGGGATGGGTTTGCTCTATGAAATGCCTGTCTCCTGGGAAGGGTTTGCTCTATGAAATGCCTGTCTCCTGGGATGGGTTTGCTGTATGAAATGCCTGTCTCCTGGGATGGGTTTGCTCTATGAAATGCCTGTCTCCTGGGATGGGTTTGCTGTATGAAATGCCCGTCTCCTGGGATGGGTTTGCTGTATGAAATGCCTGTCTCCTGGGAAGGGTTTGCTGTTTGAAATGCCTGTCTCCTGGGATGGGTTTGCTCTATGAAATGCCTGTCTCCTGGGATGGGTTTGCTCTATGAAATGCCTGTCTCCTGGGATGGGTTTGCTCTATGAAATGCCTGTCTCCTGGGATGGGTTTGCTCTATGAAATGCCTGTCTCCTGGGATGGGTTTGCTCTATGAAATGCCTGTCTCCAGGGATGGGTTTGCTGTATGAAATGCCTGTCTCCTGGGATGGGTTTGTTCTATGAAATGCCTGTCTCCTGGGATGGGTTTGCTGTATGAAATGCCTGTCTCCTGGGATAGGTTTGCTGTATGAAATGCCTGTCTCCTGGCATGGGTTTGCTGTATGAAATGCCTGTCTCCTGGGATGGGTTTGCTGTATGAAATGCCTGTCTCCTGGGATGGGTTTGCTGTATGAAATGCCTGTCTCCTGGCATGGGTTTGCTCTATGAAATGCCTGTCTCCTGGGATGGGTTTGCTCTATGAAATGCCTGTCTCCTGGGATGGGTTTGCTCTATGAAATGCCTGTCTCCTGGGATGGGTTGTTGGTGGTTTTAGCGGAGAACCTCATTTGCACAGAAGGAAGACGCTGCTGTTTCTCATTAGTCCCACAGACAGGACTGACAGTGTTTAGGCTTTTTGTGGTTTCTCCATCCTGATGTGGCATTTTAATGAGACAGGAAAAATCGGCCAGGTTCACCTCATTTCATTAACTAAGCATGATAAAGTTCAAGGCCCACTGAATTACGGGCAACACAGAACATCGTCATTAGATGATGCATCATATCCTTACAGAAGTGCTTTCCTGTTCTGTATCTTCATCAGGGCCATCTTTAATATTAATTGGACCCTGGGCAAACCTTTTCTTGGGCCCTCCCGAATCCACGTATCAACTATTTGCGGGCAATGAGGTCTCAAAGGGCAGCTGCTTTGGGCCCCACAACAAGGACTGGGCCCGGGCAGCTGACCCTTTTGCCCTGCGTTAAAGACGGTCCTGATCTTCATAGCTGAATATCTGCTGTGCGAGATCATCTAATGCACCGCTGCTTCTGCCTACTAGACTTTCCAGATTTGGAGTGAGATTTGTTATCACTATTGTGCAGATTATTGTTCTCCTTGTCAGGGAGAAGAAGCTGTACCTGAGGATCTGCGTGGAAGAATCTCCCTGCTCCATGCATTCTGTGCATTAGCGCTTCCTCCACTTCCCCTGCTGCTTTTTTAACATCACTCATCAGATCACTAGTAACAGTATCTCACAGAAGTGAGTACACCCCTCACATTTTATGTAAATATTTTATTCTATCTTTTCATGTGACAACACTGAAGAAATGACACTTTGCTACAATGTAAAGTAGTGAGTGTACAGCTTGTATAACAGTGTAAATTTGCTGTCCCCTCAAAATAACTCAACACACAGCCATTAATGTCTAAACCGCTGGCAACAAAAGTGAGTACACCCCTAGGTCAAAATCTCCTTTATTTTTTTTTTTGGGGGGGTAGGGGGGGGCCTGGAGCTCCTCTTTAAAGCGGAATTCCACCCAAAAGTGGAACTTCCGCTCATTTGCTTCCTTCCCCCCTCCAGTGCCACATTTGGCACCTTTCAGGGGGGAGGGGAGAACGGGTACCTGTTTTTGACAGGTACCCTTCCCCACTTCCGGGAGACGGTGCAGCGGCGCCGTCCTTCGGAAGTTTGTCCCCCCCCTCCTTCGCCCGCCACCGAGCCAACCCGAATGCACAGAGCACTGCGTGCATGCGCATCAGGAACGCGCTTGTGAAGCCGCAAGGCTTCACTGCTGGGTTACTTTACTGGCAATGGCGGCGGCAGCATCCGACAGCCGATGAAAACATAGGCTACGGTGCCGACATGGCTGGACTCCAGGACAGGTAAGTGTCCTGATATTAAAAGTCAGCAGCTACAGTATGTGTAGTTGCTGACTTTTACTTTTTGGAGGGGGGGGGGGGGGGGCGGAACGCCGCTTTAAGGTCTTGTATACCTGTAGTGCATTCAGCTTGCATTTGAGATCATTCACAGGTCAATAAAAGCTGCAAATGACCTCCTTCCAAGCTGCATCAACCTGCTGCAAGTTGCTTTCCCATCTCATAGACTTGTATGGGAAGAGAAGCAGTTCTGGTGTGACATAAAGCGTCTTGGCACAGGTCCCAGCTCTGGTATCTGGCTTCATGGCAGACGGCACTGAGATGTAAATCCTCCAAGCAATCATGAACAGGGATGATAATTTGTAGAAAGATAAAGAGGTGCCAAGTTTCTCCAGCCAGGAAGGATCTCCAGGGAAATGTGCTATTTCTGTATTTACATTGAACAACATTGAATGCCCTCATCTCTCCTCCTTCATTGCCATCCATTGGTCCAGGTCTCACGGAACGTCTATCCCAGCATCGCCTGCGTCCCGCTAAAACCTTCTGGAACAAATTTTCACTAAATAAAATCAGTACAACTGAAACATGGAAAAGAAAGGCCATTGCTGGATTTCATCCTGCTCGGAGGATCCTGTGGATATTCCCAGCAATATTCCTTGAATAATCAGCATTCAGCGGTGAGGACAGGAAGGGATTCCGCATTGTCTGGATTCGCAGGAATGGTGGCCAGGCTGAGGCTGGACTTTGTGAATCATCGCGGTAAATGGAGCTGTGAAATTCAGATGCTTGTCGGTATTGTGTATATAAGATTATGTGCTGATATGAAGAGCAGACGCTGGAATGGCGCATACTGCGGTTGAGAGGATATTAGGACCAGTGATGACATTTCCATGACCTGCGGCATTCACAATAAATTGACTGGTGAGACCCTGAGGATTTTTTTTCTGTAATAAATAACTTCCAAATTGCTTCAGAAAAATGGCAACCGACGCAAGAACGCCGAATTACTGTGACCAAAACTAAACCAGGCAATGTAAGATGGCTTCAGCCAGGGGCGTAACTACAGGGCCCCATGCGGCTCCCTTGTACACCTGGATAGGAGGGGTAGCATATGGAGCAGGGGTGTCTAACTCGATTCCATTGCGGGCCACATCAGCGTTATGGTTGCCCTCAAAGGGCCGGTTATATCTGTAGGATTAGATGTCCAGAGCACCCCACGCCCTCTTACACCCTTACATGAGATGCCAAAAGCCCCCCACCATCATAAGAGACACCAACCCTTCCTTACATAACAATGCACCCCCCTACATTGTGCTACTGCAAGGAAGAAGAAGAAGGTGGATATGGGAAGAAAAAAGTGCAAGGTCTGGGGGAGGACCAGAGGAGGGCTAGAGTCAGCTTACAGTCTGCTGAATGCTGAGACCAGGGGAGGCAGAGACAAGGTGGTGTTGCGGCTGCACAGAGAGGTGCAAGATCTGTAGGAAGAGTTCTGCCCTCCTCTCTGCTGCAGACTGATGATAAGGGGGTGGGGGTGGGCAAAGACGAGCCTTTCTGCAGCAGCACAGAGAAGCGCAGGATTTGGCAAAGGAGTTCGGTCCTCTCTGCTGACGGCTACTGAGACAAAGTGGGGGCAGAGACAAGGGGGTGCAGCAGTTGTGGGAGCGGTGCGAGGGCCACATGAAATGGCCTGGAGGGCAGCATTCGGCCCGCGGGCCTTGTGTTTGACACCCGTGATTTAGAGGAACCCAGGACCGTTGATAGGGCAGTACAACCATCCCTGCTGTACCGGGCCCGGGCTCAATGAGCTCAACTAGGGGCCCCGGCAGCTTTAAGTTAACTCCTGTCTAAATAAATAGAAGGACTTTAAATCCCACCCCCCGCTCCAACTTGCTTACCAGGGTGTATAAATATATTTTCCTGGGCCCCATCAGTTCAACAGAGGGGCCCAGGAAGTGATACCGTGTTTCCCCAAAAATAAGACCTTATATTAATTTTGGCACCAGACGACACAGTAGGGCTTATTTTTGGGGGAGGTCTTATCATGTAATGTGCTGTCTTCTCTCCCTCCCTGCCTGTCAGGAATCCCGTGTGTGAACCGAGTAAAAGTGTTTGTAAAATCCTAGAATCTACTGATTTATATAATGTCAAGTGTGTGTTTCTGTATTATAAGGCCTCTTTCACACAGGCGATCTGATCCGATCCGCCTGTCAGTTTTTCAGGCGGATCTGATCGGATGCTCCATGCATCCCTGTGGGGCAGCGGATGTCAGCGGAGAAATGTCCGCTGACACCTGCTGCTATCCGACTCAGATCCTGTCCGTGAAATCCGGACAGATTGAAACCCTATTTTCCATCCATCTGGCGGATCGGATGGGATCAGATGAGAACGGACAGGCGGTCTGTTCTCATCTGATCTCCCCATAGAGGAGAGCGGGGATCTGACAGCTCCGTCTCTGCACACAGAGCGGAGATGGAGCTGTCATCCGCCTGCTCAGTGGGGATCGGCGGACTGATCCCCCACTGAGCAGAACGGACTCCGTCGGGCAGTGCGCCTGTGTGAAAGAGCCCTAATTGTGCGAAATACCTTCGGTACAGCGCCGCTCGGCGCTCAGCTGATCTCTCGCTGCTCTCCTTCTCTTCTCCCAGCTGTCAGCGGGGAATCTCAGCCCCTCCCTTCTGCAGTGCCCAGAGCGGGTCACGGAAGCGCTGAGTATTATATTATGATTGTGTGAAATACCATCGGTACAGTGCCGCTCGGCGCTCAGCTGATGTCCCGCTGTTCTCCTTCTCTTCCCCTCGCTGACAGCTGGGGGTCACGGAAGTACCAATTATTATATTTTAATTGTGCGAAATACCTTCGGTACATCGTCGCTCAGCTGATTTCCCGCTGCTCTCCTCCTCTTCTCCCAGCTGTCAGCGGGGGATCTCAGCCCCTCCCCTCTGCAGTGCCCAGAGCAGGTCATGGAAGAGCAGAGTATTGTATTATAATTGTGTGAAATACCTTCGGTACAGCGCCGTTCAGCTGATGTCCCGCTATTCTTCTTCTCTTCCCCCCGCTGACAGCTGGGGGTCACGGAAGCACTGAGTATTATATTATAATTGTACGAAATACCTTCGGTACATCGCCGCTCAGCTGATTTCCTGCTGCTCTCCTTCTCTTCTCCCAGCTGTCAGCAGGGGATCTCAGCCCCTCCCCTCTGCAGTGTCCAGAGCGGGTCACGGAAGCGCCGATTATCATATTATAATTGTGTGAAATACCTTCCGTACAGCGCAGCTCGGCGATCAGCTGATTTCCCGCTGTTCTCCTTCTCTTCTCCCAGCTGGTGTCCTGCTGTTCTCTATCTCTTCTCCCTCGCGGACAGCTGGGGGTCACGGAAGCGCCAAGTATTACATTTTAATAGTGTGAAATACCTTCGGTACAGTGCCGCTTGGCACTCAGCGGATCTCCTGCTGCTCTCCTTCTCTTCTCCCAGCTGTCAGCGGGGGATTTCAGCCTCCACCCTCTGCAGTGCCCAGACCGGGTCACAAAAGCACAGAGTATTATATTATAATTGTGTGAAGTACCTTCGGTACAGTGCCGCTCGGCGCTCAGCTGATGTGCCGCTGTTCTCCTTTTTTTCTCCCCCGCTGACAGCTGGGAGTCACGGAAGCGCAGAGCGATGCTGTAACGAAGGTATTTCACACAATTTAAATATAATACTAGGCGCTTCCGTGACCCGCTCTGGGCACTGCAGAGGGGAGTGGCTGAGATCCCCCGCTGACATCTGGGAGAAGGTATTTCATTTAATTATTTTACCGAAACACACCGAACATTATATACAACAGTAATAGAGTGGATTCTAGGATTTTACAAACACTAAACTAGGGCTTATTTTCACGGTAGGGCTTAAATTGCAGCCCTTCCCGAAAATAAGTCTTTTTCAGGGTAGGTCTTATTTTTGGGGAAACACGGTCGCAGAGGAGAGACTTTATTTACATTTTCGGAGCGCAGGCACACTCTCCTTGCCGCATGCTGCCCTGTACAAGACAAGTAGTTCCAGCTACCCACTGCCTACTATGTCTTTTCTGGTGGAGTGATTCAGTTGTACATTGCTCTCCCTCAGTAAGTCTCGGTTCACATATATGGGAAGACAGACATCGCATGCGATTCGGAGCGCACTGCTCTGCGAATCACATGCGATGTGAATTCAGTGAATTGCATGGCTGAATTTGCATCGCATTCAGACACAACACACACACAGGACCCTTTTTTGGGTCTGCACCAGAATCGGATTGCATGGGTGTTCACGCCTATGCAATCCGATTCATGTCCGAACTGATAGTTCGTACTGCGATATGCAAACTGATCTGGGGGTGTCATTAGCTTTGTATTGACACCCCCAGCAATTTGTATATGGAAGTGTGAACTGCCTGCGAGTTGAATGTGATGCGGGAACCCGCAGTGGAGTCACAGGGTTCCCGCATTGCATATATGTGAACCGGCAATTAATGCTGTGAGATGAGGGAGAGACTGATGAGAGATGGCTGAGAGGGCTCAGCGGAGCACAGACAGGCGGCACGCACAGCACACAGTGACACTGACAGACTTCTATGGAAGGAAGGCACAGCTCCCAGGCTGTGTGCTTATAATCATTATGATGATCACAGCACAGCATGTACTTTATGGCTCAGTGTCACATGGCTGTTGGGTGCGGACTTTGTTAACTTATGGCCGTACAGACCGTAACACAGTACAGCCTTAACAAAGTCAATACCCAACAGCCATGTGACACCAAGCCATAAAGTACATGCTGTGCTGTGATTATCATAATGATTATGATTATAAGCATGAGATGCTAGTTTATACTTGTATTTAGGGAGGGGGGGGGGCAGTAAGAACTTGCAGCTGAGCCATGTTTTTACCCCCACTACCACCGCTCCGCTTAACCACTTGCGCCCCGCCCACCGTACATTGCTTCGGCACTCTGCCGCTGCTGGGCAAAGCGACGTAGCCCTACGTCGCTCGCTCAGGAGACTGTAGGGGGCGAGCACGCACCGCCGCCGCGCTCCCACCCTCGCTCGTTACCTGGGGAGCCAGCGCGTGTGACCGGCGGCTCCGATGGCTGCCGGCCATCCGCAATCTCCCGCAGCAGAGAGAGGAGTACAGGCGGCTGATGTAAACACAGCCGTCTGTCATTCTCCCTGAAGAGACCACAGAGGCTATGCGATCCTGCTATATAGGATCACATGTCTCTGTGATTACTTCACAAGCCACGCCCCTCCACAGTTAGAATCACACCCCCTAGGGATACATTTAACCCCTTGATCACCAGTACAGTTAACCCCTTCCCTGCCAGTGTCATTTTCACAGTGACAGTGCATATTTTTAGCACGGAATACTGTAGTAATGTCACTGGTACCCCCAAAAGTGTCAAAAATGTCAGTTAGGGGTCCGATCTGTCCGCCGCAATGTCGCAGTTCCGCAAAAAAAAAAAACAAAAAAAAAACGCAGATCGCCGCCATTACTAGTAATAAAAAAAAAACAATAAAAATGACAAATCTTTCCCGTTGTTAGTAAGCGCAATAACTTTTGCTCAAACCAATCAAAATACGCTCATTGCTAATTTTTTTAACAAAAATATGTAGCAGAAAACAAATTGGCCTAACATGTTAAAAAATTTTGATTTTTACATTTTTTTGAGAATTTCATATAAAAAAAATGTGAAAAATATTGTTATTTTTTCAAAATTGTCGCTCTTTTTTTGTTTATAGTGCAAAAAATAATAATCGCACAGGTGGTCAAACACCACCAAAAGAACGCTCTGTTTGTGGGAAAAAAAAAGGATGTAAACTTCATTTGGGTACAGCATTGCACGACCGCGCAATTGTCCGTTAAATTCACGCAGTGCCGAATCGCAAAATAGGGCCTGGTCATTGAGCAGCAAAATCCTCCGGGGCTTAAGTGGTTAAATAACCTTTCCGCCTGTTAGCTTTTCATGTGGACCTGATTGAATTTTCCATGTAGGTGGGTTTGGATGTAAATGGACTTGTGTCCATTTACACTCTTCTTCTTCCGGGTCTGCGCAGGTCCAGAAAAAAAGAATGGAATATTTTTCCAGACCTAAATATGATAGATCAAAGGTAGCATTGATGTAAATGGATAAATGGAGTGCATTTACATCTGGCGACCCACAGAGACAATACAAGTCCTTCATAAATAGAGCTATTGGTTGGCCCAGAATTTGGGGCCTGACCCTATTGTGGATCGGTTTGGGCTAGGCACTTCAGGGTCCAATGGGTCCCAGGTTCTGACTTGCAAGGGGTTCGGGACTTCCTGACTCTATGGTCCTGAACAGACATTACTCCTTTAGAAAAACACTTGAGGGTTCAAGGTTTACACTTTAACCACTTCCAGACCGGAAGATTTGCCCTCTTAACCACTTAAGCCCCGGAGGATTTGGCTGCTCAAAGACCAGGGCCTATTTTGCGATTTCGGCACTGCGTGACTTTAATGAACAATTGCGCGGTCGTGCAATGCTGTACCCAAATGAAATTGACGTCCTTTTTTCCCCACAAACAGAGCTTTCTTTTGGTGGTATTTGATCACCTGTGCGATTTTTATTTTTTGCGCTATAAACAAAAAAATAGCGTAAATTTTGAAAAAAATAACAATATTTTTCAAATTTTTTTATATGAAATTCCCCAAAAAAAATGTAAAAATCAAAAATTTTTTAACACTTTAGGCCAATTTGTTTTCTGCTACATATTTTTGGTAAAAAAAAAAAAAATCACAATAAGCGTATTTTGATTGGTTTGCGCAAAAGTTATTGCGTTTACTAACTACGGGAAAGATTTATGTAATTTTTATTGTTTTTTTTTTAACTAGGAATGGCGGCGATTCGCAATTTTTGCCGTTTCCATTGTGAATGGTACCCTAATTCCAAACCGTACCGTACCACTTTTTTGGGACCCTTTCGTTGGGGTACCAAGCACATTAGTACCATACCAACAGGGTGGTGCTACACTCGAACTTTGATTGGTTGACAGAGAATCGTCGACCACTGCTTTCCGGCTACACCACGCCCATCCTGAAAGGGTACTATTGACGGTGGAAACGCAAGGTGTACCGTTCCGAACCGTACCGAACCGTACCGTACCACTCAGTGGAAATGAGGCATACGTTTTTATGTTGACTGTTCATCTACAAATAACGTCAAATGATTAAAGGGATTAAATTCCTGGGAAATTCATAAAGAGTGTTATAGACATCTGTTGGTGCAGGAGACAGGGCCGTCTTTAGTATTGGATGGACCCTGGGCAAATATTTTCTTGGCCCCTACCAAATGCACTTTTCAACTATTTGTGGGCAATTTGGACTCAAGGGGCAGCTGCTTTGGGCCTCACAACAATGGCTGGGCCTGGGGCAGTTGCCTCTTTTGCCCTGTGTTAAAAACGGCCCTGGCAGGAGATAGCACTGCACGGTCCCAGCACAGAGACCGAGCTGACAGAGAAAGCTTCCGGTTCCCAATAATGATTTGTAGCCAGTAGGACTGGCTCCCAATCATGTGACCGCTGTGACAGCCAATCACAGTGGTCACATGAACGCTGATCCGCCCACTTTCAGAACTTACTACAGTGATGCAATGGTGGGAGGTTTTAAACCTCCAACATTACAACAGTTGCAATGATGCACATTTCCCTAAATCCTGCATCTCAATAAATCCAGCTAGACTCCAGGCCATGGCTCACAATTCTTATTGTAATTTCAGGATCTAGCGGAAGGTTTAGCCACCACATCTGCCGCAGTAATGCATCTTATAGGGTAGAGCTGTGCTTTCCCGCTGTTGTATGCCTTCCTGGCATCCGAAATGATCTGCCAACACAAAACTCCAAGGAGTGCTGTTCCGTACCACTATGGAGCTACTGTGTGCTCCAAAGTCCCGCCTCTACAGGTTTCGTCACATTCAGGACGTCATCAAGGAGTGCTTCCTGATGATGCTCTGGATATGACCAAACGCGTAGACTTCCGGTTGTGACATCACTTCCGCCATTTGGAGCACACGCTGACTATATAGTAGTACAGAGCAGCTGCGCCCCTGGAGTTTTGTGTCTGCAGGTCATTGCAGGTGCCAGGAGGGCACACAAGATTGTATTACTTTTTATTTATTTGAGATTTTTTATAATAAAGCTTTGTTGGACTATGATGGTTTCTTTGGTTTATTTCTTACACCTTTCCACTGGATACTCACATTGTTATCATGATGCTCTGGGGGTGGGGGGTCTAATTAAAAGGAGACAGTAGAGTACCTTTGGGCGCAGTTTGACCTTCTTATTACTATAAGTGTTAATTATCTATTGGTGAGTGTGGTGGTAGAATTCTGAAGATTGCTTTGAAGGCAAAACACAGAGCCCAAGTCACTTTAATAGACTATTTGTTACACTTGTGTGTTGGCATTTGTTGTGCACTGGATGCACCCTTTTCTGCCCTTTGAAAGGTAGAGGTCCATTTAGGATATTCATGAATTTTTGGATGTATTAGTACACTGGATTGTTTTGGAGTTCTCAGAGTTATTTTTGCACAAAATAGCACTTTATGAATTGATCCTTTTTCACTGCACAGAACAGCATTTTATGAATGGAATAATTTTTATTGATGAGTATTTTTGCACAGTGGATAAGCGCCGATCTATTTTTACACTTTAACTCCTTGGAGCCGGCGCCTGCAGGCCCCTATAAGAGGTTTAGAATACCGGGAAACAGGGTGCGGGGCTTAAGGTCATGTGATCACCAATATTAGCTATTACGGCAGTCACGATTGGATCGCTGCTTGCAATCAAGAGCTTTTCATTTGCCACCAGGTACCTGTGCTGGGGGCGCGTGATCTTGGCACAATGCTATTTGCACTAATGCATGAGTGTCAAAGCCCACCCACTGAAAGGCTGCATATTTGCGTGCGGCTGGTGCCAAGGAGTTAATACAGTACATTCGATGGTATACTCCAGCTGTCTTTCAAACTGCGGCCTGGAGGCCAGATGTGGATCTTTGCTTGCCTTTATCTGGCCCTTGAGGCACAATGGGTCACTATTTCTCTCACTGACACCCCCAAAAGGGCACAATTCCTCTCACTGACACCAACGATGGGGCACAAATTCCTTCCATTGATACCAACGATGAACCACTATTCCTCCCACTGACACCAACAGTGGAGCACTGTTCCTCCCACTGACAACAATGATGGGGCACTGTTCCTCCCACTGACACCAATGAAGGGGCACAATTCCTCCCACTGACACCAATGATGAGGTACAATTCCCCCCACTGACACCAATGATGGGGCACAATTCCTCCCACTGACACCAACAATGGGGCACTATACCTCCCACTGATACCAATGATGGGGCACTATTCCTCCCACTGGCACCAATGATGGGGCACTATTCCTCCCACTGACACCAATGATGGGGCACTATTCCTCCCACTGACACCAATGATGGGGCACTATTCCTACCACTGACACCAATGATGGGGCACAATTCCTCCCACTGACACCAATGAAGGGGCACTATTCCTCACACTGACACCAATGATGGGGCACTATTCCTCCCACTGGCACCAATGATGGGGCACTATTCCTCCCACTGACACCAATGATGGGGCACTATTCCTCCCACTGACACCAATGATGGGGCACTATTCCTCCCACTGACACCAATGATGGGGCACAATTCCTCCCACTGACACCAATGAAGGGGCACTATCCCTCCCACTGACACCAATGAAGGGGCACTATTCCTCCCACTGACACCAACGATGAGGCAGATTTCCTTCCTTGAACACCAACCAAGGTGCACTATTCCTCTGACAATGGGGCACTTATCCTTCCAATGACACCAACAATGAGGCACTAGTCCTCCCACTGACACCAAAGATAGGGCATTGTTTACTCCCACACTTTTTGTATTTGTATATATCGTTTACTCCCATTGGATGCCAGAACATTTTCTACTACCACCGGCCCTAGTCAGGCCCTCCTAAAGTCTGGCCCTTTGTTTTGAAAGTTTGGAGACCCCTGGTATACACAGCCTGCCAAGCACATTTTCGTTTTTTGCACTTTTTTTATACGGGTGTTTTGTTGTTTTTTTGAATGCATCTGCAAGGAACTGGACTTGCTTTGGATCGAGATGTATTGCTGTTTGTAGGGTAAGGAGACATCAACTCTAGAGAGTCCACAAACAATTATTGAAAACCACAAATAAGATTCACAAATGGGAATCCAAAAGAAATAAGTAGAGACTTACTTAGCAATGTTGCATTTCTGTCTGTTTATATAGAATAAGTCTAATTAATTGGGATCTAATTAAACAAAACAATTTCAATGGACTATTCTTGGCATTAACATTTGTTGAGTAATAAGATTTCAGGCCAGCTGGCGGCACAACAGAGTCTCCTTCCTTTCATCTCCAGAAAAGACCAGAAACTCCCAGATCAACTAATAATGGCTGTTTAATGAAAAAAAGGGGGTCCTCAGCATCACCTGCCACAACCCAGCAAGTTTAGAAAAGTGATGTCCACCTAATAGTGATATTCTTGAGTGTTTGGATCATGTGCCCTAAAATGGCACTAAAGCTGCCCAGAGATTATTTGATTTTCTTTTCTTTCCACTACGGGTTAAAGGAAAGAATATCGATCGATTTCCCCATCAACACAGTCAGTGTTCATAGGGAATTCCTCCTGCAGCCACCGGCAGTGATTGCATGAAAAAAATCTGACAGGCCTGTTGCACTGAAGCTGATTGATGTATCGACTTCCGTACAACCAACCTGCCCATAGAAGGATCGAATCCTGGCCAGTCCCCGCTGAACCGTCTGAGATTCGATCCATCTATGGCCAGTTTAAGGGCTCATCTACTAGGGCGCAGCTACTCTCATGCCCACATTAGTGCCCTCTGGCACTCCCCTTCAAATAACCCCTCACAGTAGCACACTAGTGTTCTCTGCCCCCCTTCACATCACCCCCCATAGTAGTGTCCTCTGGCCATCCCTCACATCACCCCGTACTGTAGTGTCCTCTGTCCCCCCTTCAAATCACCCCCCCCAGTAGTCTCCTCTGCCCCCCTTCAAATCCCCCCACAGTAGTGTCCTCTGCCCCCCTTCAAATCACCCCCACAGTAGTGTCCTCCGCCCCTTCACATAAACCCCCCCCAGTAGTGTCCTCCGCCCCCCTCAAATCCCTCCACAGTAGTGTCCTCTGCCCATCCCTCACATCACCCTGTACTGTAGTGTCCTCTGTCCCCCCTTCAAATCATCCCCCACAGTAGTCTCCTCTGCCCCCCTCAAATCACCCCCACAGTAGTGTCCTCTGCCCCCCTTCAATTCACCTCCACAGTAGTGTCCTCTGCCCCCCCTTAAAATAACCCCCACAGTAGTGTCCTCCGCCCCCCTTTCACATCATCCTCACGGTAGTGTCCTCTGTCCCACCTTCAAATCTTCCCCCACAGTAGTGTTTCCTGCCCCCTTCCCCCACAGTAGTGACCTTTCCCCCCCTTTCACATCACCCCCAAAGCAGTGTCCTGTGCCCCCCAAAGCAGTGTCCTGTGCCCCCCACGGTAGTTCCTTTGCCCCCACAGTAGTGTCCTGTACCCCCCACAGTAGTTACCGGTGACCCCCCACAGTAGTGTCCTGTGCCCACCAAACAGTGTCCTGTGCCCCCACAGTAGTGTCCTCTGCTTCCCACACAGTAATTACCTCTACTCCTCTCACCCCTACCTCCCTACAGTAGTGTCTAGTGACCTCCAAAGTTGAGTCCTGTGCCCCCCCCCCCCCCACAGAAGTGTCCAGTGACCCCCAAAGCTGAGTCGTGTGCCCCCCCCAGCAGTGTCCTATGCCCCCAAATCACTGTCATCTGCCTTCTTCGCGTCACCCCTCCCCCCCCCCCCCACATACACACACACAGCAGTCTCCCTCACTGCTCCTACCTGTTGAGGTGTGCAGTACAGACGAGTGGAAGCATAGTTCTGTACAGAGAGCAGGAGCAGGAGCTGTCAGAGTTACTTTTCATATTAAGAAGCTGGTTATTGGTTGCTAGGACCACCTTGTGTCCTAGCAACCAATCACCTGCCGGCTAACTTGAAAAGGTAACTTGGGCAGCTCTCGTGCTCGTCCTCCTTTCTAAGCTGTACTGGTTCCTGATCTCTGCTCTGACATGAGGGGGAGAGCAGCGAAAGAGGGTGGGGGGGAAGGAGCAGCACCTAGCACGGGTCGGCAAAGCAGGGACCTGGTCATGATCTACCCGTCACCTTCCCACTGTCGACTGGTAGATTGCGTTTGTCGGGTTGCTGACCCCCAGACTATAGCAACAGAGCAGCAATCTGCATTCACACAGCAGCAGTCTCTAATGTGAATCCGGTCAGTCATTTCTAACAGTCTCTTGCAATCTGCTCAAGTTGTGGCCATAAATCAGGTCTACACAAATAAACACTGGATATTGGATTATCTGAACTGCAATACTGAATTTTGTGTTTACATTTTCAAATGTCCCTGTACATTGACATATGTTGGTAAGACGAGGGATATGTTTAAAAAATGGTTTCAGAAGCATAGGAGTGACATTAGGACCACATTAGTGAAAGTTGAGAAAGGCGAACAAGTCGATCCCAACAAACCTGTAGCGGTACATTTTGCCACGGCCAGACATCAGACCCACGAGTTACGTGGGATGGCTATTGAACATGTCAAACAACTGACCAGGGGAGGCGACCGGGATGTTCTACTCCTCCGCCGTGAGGCGTACTGGATCTATACTTTGGGTACGGTACAACCAGGAGGCCTCAACACCTATTTGTCGCTTACATGTTTTCTTGGAGACAGATAGCCCCATTATCAGCACCCTTGGGGCGACACTGACAGCCTTGTTTCCTGAGCTATACTCGATTGATCATGTGCATTAACAAAAGATATTTGTCTTTTGTTTTCTTTCTCCTTTTTGCCCCCCCCCCCTTTTTTTTTCTTTCCCTTTTCCTTTCAACCATTTATGTCGATTCTAAGTCTTTAACACTAATTACTAGGGTGCCTCATTGTGGGTGGCATATGTTCTCATAAACGTATTGCTTTCATAATTATTCTCCTACAGACAATATGACACATTGTCCATGTCTAATGTTTACCTTATACTATTGATCCATATAATGCTGCTTTCCTTCCCCATCTTGTTGGGCAAGGCCCTGGCCTATTAATTATGTTTCTCACTCTCCTTGGCATATTGGTCTCTTTTTGGTCTCCCCTTTCTTTTCCTCTTGTTTCATACCTGCCTTTTTTTCCCCTTTTCTTCTTCCCCTTTTTTCTTCTTTTTTTTCTCTCCTTTTTCTTCCTTCTTTTCACATCCCCTTTTTTTCCCTTTTGTCCCCCCTGACCGCACGACACTCCCGCACCTATTCACTGTCCAGGTTTCCTTCCTCCTACTTATGTCTCCTCCATCTTTAGATCACATCTTTTCCTCTCTTCTCTACCTCTTTCTTCTTGTCTTCTTTACATTTGTCTTGGTTTTCATGATTTATTATTTTTATTTATTTTTTCATTTTTATTATTTAGTATTGATTTTTCATTTTATTTTTTTTTCTATTTATTATTTATTTTATTTTATAACCTTTTTTTCATTCTTTTATTTTTATTTGTTTATTATTTGGTTATTTTCCTTTTTTGTATTTTTCTATTTTTATTTTTGATTTTCTATCATTGTATTTTACATATTCCCCCTTTTTTTCCCTTTTTTCCCCCCTTTTTAATATTTTTTTCATTTTCTATGCTTAATATTTGCTATTGATTTTTCATTTCATCATTTTTTTCTTCTTCTTCTTTCAGTCTCAATTGCATTTAATCGCTGACTCCTTTTTTTCCTTGCTCTGCATCCTTTTTTTCCGCCTAATATTCCTTTTTGGCTCTATATCCTCCATGCATTTCTTTTCTTGTGTTCTGTCACACGCCTATTCTCTTTCTCCCTTCTCTCTTCAGCTCTGAAAGCCCGCGCCTCCCCTTTAGAGCCGAGCCTCTCTCATGCGCATGCACGTTCCTGCGTCATGGTTCCCATGACAGCAGCGGATGCTATGCATCGGAAGGCATACCGTCTTGTACACAGGCGGCCTATGTGGCGCGCCATGATTGACTACCGCTGCGCAATGCTCTGCAATTGAGACGCTCTGCCCCGCTTGTTTAAGGGGGGATCGGGACGCATCCTAGCGATGTGCCAGATCAGCCAGCGCAGACCAGCACCTGTTCTCTTCCTCATACAGCCAAGGTATGGTAACCTCATTATTTTTTATATCAGTGCTGGCTTTTGATGTTACAGAAGTTTATTATGTGTATATTAGGCGGGAGAATGATGTCATCAGAGGTGGGTGTCATCTAAATGCACTGTTTTCTATTGGTGGTATGTCTTTATATATTCTCTGCTCACAAACTGCACTGTATCACATGCCTGACGAAGGGGTCCTGTGCGGCTCCGAAACGTTGCACTATATTTTTCTGATGTGATCTTATCTGGAATAAAGTTTTTTGGACTGCTTTTGCAAGATCCTTGGTGTGCTGGCAAATATGTATCCACAAATAAACAAACACCCCAGATGATGTCTCCGATGAAACGCGTTGGCTTCAGCTCTTTCTAAGCCATTGCGTTCAATGATGATTTTATCTGCTATATTGTATGTGTTTTTAATCCTATAATAAACACCTTGTACCTACGGTTTTACACTATGTGGAGACCAGTGTTCCCTTTAGCCTGCGCGCATGCGCGGGCGCGCAGTGTGAATGAAGGTCCCGCGCAAGCACCTATTCAAACCGCGCAGCCGCAGACGTGGCGGCCGTGTAGCAGAGCGTGCGCCGCGAGAGCACGCCCATTGTGTGACAATAGCGAATGAAAATTCGCTATTGTCACACGGATCCTCCTCCTGGCCAATCAGGGAGCGGGTCCTCCCGCTTCCTGATTGGCCGAAAGGCCAACTTCATGCCATTGGCCGAGGAAGAGGCGCCGGGACTCGGGGAGTCAGGAGGACTGAGGAGAGGCAGGAAGCCGGGGAATGAACTGAAGAGAAGCTGCCGCCCGTGACCATGAGGTAAGTGCACGGGGGGGGGGGAACACTGGCATCTCTACATTGATTTGGGGACAATGCTGTGGGCACTCTGCATTAATTAAAAACTGAAAAAATGGCAGAACCATTACTAGACTCGGGACTGAAGAGTCTCTACATTGAAAGGGGGCACACTGGCATCTCTACATTGAAAGGGGGCACACTGGCATCTCTACATTGAAAGGTGGCACACTGGCATCTCTACATTGAAAGGGGGCACACTGGCATCTCTACATTGAAAGGGGGCACACTGGCATCTCTACATTGAAAGGGGGCACGCTGGCATCTCTACATTGAAAGGTGGCACGCTGGCATCTCTACATTGAAAGGGGGCACACTGGCATCTCTACATTGAAAGGTGGCACGCTGGCATCTCTACATTGAAAGGGGGCACACTGGCATCTCTACATTGAAAGGGGGCACACTGGCATCTCTACATTGAAAGGTGGCACACTGGCATCTCTACATTGAAAGGTGGCACACTGGCATCTCTACATTGAAAGGGGGCACACTGGCACCTCTACATTGAAAAGGGGCACGCTGGCATCTCTACATTGATTGGGGGCAATGCTGTAGTACTCTGCATTGATTGGGGGCAATGCTGTAGTACTCTGCATTGATTGGGGGCAATGCTATGGCACTCTGCATTGATTGGGGGCAATGCTGTGGGCACTCTGCATCGATTGGGGGCAATGCTGTGGGCACTCTGCATTGATTGGGGGCCACAGAAAAATGATCAAACGTTGACCGGTCCGCGGCGATAAAAAGGTTGGGGAGCACTGCGCTCAGAAATTTTTTTATTTGCTCAGCCCAGTAAAAAATTAGAGGGAACATTGGTGGAGACTCTTTTTGTTTTCTCCCCGGATATTCTTTAATTGAGTTAACTGGAGAAGATATACCCATGTGTCATTCATGGATTGCCTTTTCCCTTTTGATGTTGGATTATTTCATAATATCTCTAGTACAGTGGAAAGTCAAGCTACATATCAGTATCAACCTTATTTCCCTATATACCTGGTGTGGATACACAGCTGCCTGTATTGACCCATTAGGCATACGCCAAACTGGGTCCACCATTTCTGGTAAGCCCCCTAGATATTGGTGGCGGCTGATCTACTCATGCTTTTCCTATACTACTTATAATAATTATCACCTGGATCTGCACTGTTCAAGATTTACATTTTCATCACAGACTTTTTGATATATTGTCACTTTTGTTATATTTTTAGTTCACAATTATCATGTTTATTATCATATGTTTATATATCATTCACATTTCTTAGCGCTACACTTTTTTTATATATTTTTAGGTCTACACAAACAACAATTACTTGTAAGTATTTTTCTAAAAATGATCAATCCCTATTAAAGCGGAGTTACGGGCACAAAATCAACCTAATCGATTTTGTGGCCATCCGCTTGCTTTGCTTCACCTGAAAAGGAATTGGCTAGTTAGGATTATTATTTTTTTTTCTACTTACCTTGTAATTGTAGAAAGAAATACTCACCTATTTTCCACTTCCTCCCTCTGTGGCCTCGGCCCGCGCCGTCTCTTCCGGTTTGCAATGATTCCTGGGAGCTGAACGTCATCGTTCCCAGGAATCAATGCGACGGCACCGGCCCCGCTCGTCACTTCCGGTGCGACGCCGCATTCCCTGCTAAACAGCTTCTGAGCATGCCCAAAAGCTGTGTAGGAATGCGGCGCCTCACTGGAAGTGACGAGAGGGGCCGGTGAAGGCGCATTCTGGGAGAAGAAGACGCGGAAGAGGACGCAGAAGAGGATCGCGCTGGCTTCAGCTGCCCACAACAGAGATGGCAACGCTGGAGAAGAAATTTTATAAGTATTTCTTCTTGCAGGTAAGTGCGAACCGGGACAGATCAGAGGCTATCCATTGTGGAATGTACTAGCCCTGACTGTCCCGGGGGTATGTTCATTGAAAAAATGTTTCTGTGCCCGGAACTCCGCTTTAAGAGTATTAATGTTAGGGTACAATATTTATTACGAGAAAGAAAATAGTCCTGGCGCTTATCCTCCGGATAAAAAATTATTGGACAATAAGTCCATTGACCACTGATCAGTTTTAAAATAATAATCGTGATGATAATAATGTTGAAGATAATGAAAACCACCACTATTTGTAGGTACCTCTTAGGGGGTAAGAAAACCCCTGGGATAGATGGATGGATCCCTGGTGGAAGAGAGGAGCGGAGCCGGGTAGATGGTTGGCGTGTGTGTTGGCGTTCCACACAAGTGCCGAAGCCCGCACCGCTTCCGGGATAGATGTCACACAATCGTCAGGCAACCACGCCCAGAGCAGGAACCAGCGTGGGACTCGAGATTCTCCTTGTTGCCGTGACTACATGTTTCGCGCGCCTGCGCCTAGTCAAGAAGCTTGAGTTCCACGCTGGTTCCTGCTCTGGGCGTGGTTGCCTGACGATTGTGTATCACTCCTGTTAGCCACCCTCGTTTTTAGCTTACAATATTTATTAGCATGGACACCTACACATGCACTGTGTTTGTATGTTGTACTCTGACATCCTTCATTCTAATTCATACAAATCCCTACTAGGAAGACCGGTACTCACTGATTCTGTTCCTCACATTATTCACTTCTTCCCCCAAGGATTTGGCTTCTGCAAATCTAATAAAAACAAAAGAATTGATTAATACTAATAAGAATGCCCACGGTAATAATGCAGTAGGAAGACAGAGGAAACAAATAAAAAAAATAAAAAAAAAAACACAGCATGGGTTTGCATTGAAGTAGGAAACCTTTCCAAAGATTCACATGTCTTCCATTCACACTATGCAAAAGTTTCCATAATAATTATATTCAGTGCAACATCTCTATTTTTGTGCAAGGATTACAAGTTACCGTCATTCTGACTCCTTAGGAAATTCAGGGGATTTTTTTTCAGCAAATTGCATTTTTTTCACCCCTTAAAGTGAGGAGAAAAAGTATTTGATCCCCTGCTGATTTTGTATGTTTGCCCACTGACAAAGAAATGATCAGTCTATAATTTTAATGGTCAGTTTATTTTAACAGTGAGAGACAGAATAAAAACAAAAATATCCAGAAAACATCCAGAAAAAGGCATTTCAAAAAAGTTATGAATTGATTTGCATTTTAATGAGTGAAATTAGTATTTCACCCCTTTGCAAAACATGACTCAGTACTAGGTGGCAAATTCCTTGTTGGCAATCACAGAGGTCAGACATTTCTTGCAGTTGGCCACCAGATTTGCTCACATCTCAGGAGGGATTTTGTCCCACTCCTCTTTGCAGATCCTCTCCAAGTCATTAGGGTTTCGAGGCTGACATTCTCTATAGCAATGATGTCAAACTCCATTTGATCACGAGCCACATCAACAGTATGGTTGCCCTCGAAGGGCCAGTTGTATCTAGGGTGTGCTCTGTACAGAGTGCAGGGTTCAGTAGTATATTAAGTACAGAGTGCAGAGTTCAGGATTACACTATGTGCCGAGTTCAGGAGTGTATCATGTACAGAGTACATAGTGCAGGTTTCAGGGGCATGCTATGTACAGAGTGCAGTTCCAGGGGTGCCCTATGCACAGAGTTTAGAGTTCAGAGGTGTGCTGTGTACAGAGTGCAGGGTTTAGGGGTGCACTATGCACAGTGTGCAACCCCAACCCTCCACCCCCAAAGCTTCCTCATCTCCCTCTACTACCTTTCCCGGCCCTAGTACCTCTTTCTGTAGGTGGCTCTGCCTTCCCTTGCAGGAAGATCATTCCCTCTCAGATTCTGGAGATCTGTCCCCACCGTGCCGCGCTGCGAGTGTATGCAGGGATCTGCTAAATCCTGTCCCTTGTAAACACAGAAGCCTTCCGTGTTTACAAGTGACAGAGGGAGGTGAGAGCCAGAGGTGGTAGAATGGAGTACTGCCATGTTTCACTTGCAAAACTGGGTGCGAAGGCCACAGGACAAGGCCTAGGGGGCCGGAATTCGGCCCGTGGGCCTTGTGTTTGACATCTGTGCTCTATAGGATTAAGGTCTGGAGACTGGCTAGGCCACTCCAGGACCTTAATGCACTTCTTCTTGAGCCACTCCTTTGTTGCCTTGACCGTGTGTTTTGGGTCATTGTCATGCTGGAATACCCATCCACAACCCATTTTAAATGCCCTGGCTGAGGGAAGGAGGTTCTCATCCAAGATTTGATGGTACATGGCCCCGTTCTTGGTGTCATAGCCAGCCTTACTCCTCCTCCAAACACGGCGAGTTGAGTTGATGCCACAAAGCTTGATTTTGGTATCATCTACCCAAAACACTTTCACCCAGTTCATTAGTAGTCTTCAGACGGGCCTGTACATGTGCTTTCTTGAGCAGGGGGAACTTGCAGGCGCTGCAGGATTTAAGTTCTTCACAGCATAGTGTTACCAATTGTTTTCTTGGTGACTATGGTCCCAGTTGCCTTGAGGTCATTGACAAGATTCTCCCGTGTAGTTCTGGGCTGATTCCTCACCGTTCTCATGATCATTGAAACTCCACGAGGCAAGATTTTGCATGGAGCCCCAGACTGAGGGAGATTAACAGTTATTTTGTGTTTCTTCATTTTGAGAATAATCACACCAACTGTTGTCACCCTCTCACCAAACTGCTTGGTGAAGGTCTTGTAGCCCATTCCACAATTTTGTCCCTGACATCCTTGGACAGCTCTTTGGTCTTGGCCATGGTGGAGAGATTTGAATCTGTCCACAGGTGTCTTTTATACAGGTAACAAGCTGAGATTAGGAGCACTCCCTTTAAGAGAGTGCTCCTAATCTCAGCTCGGTACCTGTACAGAAGACACCTGGGAGCTAGAAATCTTACTAACTGATAGGGGATCAAATACTTATATCACTCATTAAAATGTAAATCAATGTATAACTTTTTTAAATGCATTTTTTTGGATATTTTTGTTGTTATTCTGTCTCTTACTGGTAAAATAAACTTACCATTAAAATTATAGACTGACCATATCTTTATCAGTGGGCAAACGTACAAAATCAGCAGGGGATCAAATACTTTTTTCCCCTCATTGTATATCTGAATATACAGAACTGTGCAAAGGTTTTAGGTATGTGTGTAATGCTGTAAAGTAAGAATGCTTCCAAAAATATATATATTGTTTATTTATTTATTTTTTATCAATTTACAAAATGAAAAGGGAGCGAACAGAAGAAAAATCGAAATCAAATCAATATTTGATGTGACCACCCTTTTGTTTCAAACCAGCATCAATTCTTACACTTGTACAAAGTCAGGGATTTTTCAGGATTAGGGCTCTTTCACACAGGCGGACAATTCAGATTTTTTGGCGGATCTGAACGGTCCCCCCAAGCATCCCTGTGGGGCATCGAATGTCAACGGAGACATGTCCGCTGACATCTGATCCGATCCGTCAAATCTGGACGGATGGAAACCTTATTTTCCATCCGTCCAGCGGATCGGATGAGAATGGACCGAAGGTCCGTTCCCATCCAATTCCCCCATAGAGATGTATGGGGAACTGACAGCTGTGTCTCCGCACAGTGCGGAGAACAGCTGTCATTCTCCTGCTCAGCAGGGGATCGGAGGATCGATCCCCCGCTGAGATAAACGGAGTCCGTCCGACGGACGGACTGTGTGAAAGAGGCCTTAGAGTCAAGTGTATGATTAACCAATTATACCAAGCAGGTGCTAATGATCATTCATTTCATATGTAGGTTGAAACACAGTCATTAACTGAAACAGAAGAACCTGTGTAGGAGGCTTAAACCTGGGTGAGAAACCACCAAACTCTGCTACTAAGGTGAGGTTGTGGAAGAAGCTTCATGTCACAGGTCATACACCATGGCAAGACTGAGCATAGCAACACGATAGTTACAGTACAGTGCATCAGCAAGGTCTCTCCTAGGTAAAGATGTCAAAGCCGACTAGGGTGTTTAAGATGTGCTGTTCAAGCTCCTTTGAAGAAGCACAAACAAACAGGCAATGCTGAGGAGCGTAGTCGCAGTGGTCGGGTAAGGCTGAGGAGCGTAGAGGCAGTTATCAGCCATGGAAACTTAATGCAGCAGATGAAAGACACATCAGGCTTACTTCCCTTCCACATTGGAAGATGTCCAGCAGTGCCATCAGCACAGAACTGGTGTAAACCACTGGAACACAGGTACCCCCATTTACTGTCCAGAGAAGTCTGGCCAGAAGTTGTCTTCATCAATGATTTGCAGCCAAAAAGCCCTACCTCCGATCTGGAAACAAGGCAAAGCAACTCAACTATGCGGGAAAATATAGGAACTGGGGTGTAGAAAAAAACGGCAGCAGGTGATCCGGACCGATGAGTCAAAATGTAGCAGGAGGCAGATTGTTGGCGAAAGGACTGGAGCCAACTGTGAAGCATTGTGGAAGTTCCTTGCAAGTTTGGTGCTGCATTTCTGCAAATGGGGTTGGAGATTTGGTCAGGATCAATAGTGTCCTCAATGCTATGAAATACAGGCAGATACTTCTCCATCAAGCTATACTCCATTTGATCATCATTTCAATGGCGTATTTTTTAAATTTCACTAATGCGGGAGCATTTACTCCCACTGACCTCCAACATCGGGGAATTACTTTATTCAGGTACCACACTACAGGTCCCAGTTCAGCTCACCAACAGTCTGACAAACAGTACACTAACTCTTTGGACCCCCTGTTTTAGAGGCTCTTGGTTTCATCTTTGCTGAAAGTAACCCATCATTTGCACACAGCTCTATTACTCATCCCAATAACTTATCCTAGTCAATGGCTCACTCCAAAGTTTTACTCAGACAAAGTATACCTTTACAACAAGTACCTGTGTGTAGCTCCCTCCTAGGTAGGTGCTAGTGAGAGAGTATAGTTTTGAGCTCTGTCTGCTTACCAGAGGGGCTGTAGGTAAATCTATATTGTTCTCTACCTACCAGAGAGCAGGATCGATTAGTAAGGTCTGCTCAGTGTGCTCAGTATGCAATTCGCTGTGTCTAGAGAGTGGTCCAATAGGGAGGCATGTTGGACAGTGGGAGGAAACCTGACGAATGGATGCATAGGCTTTGATACAGTCCTGGTAATTGGCAGAGGGCAGGTTGCCTCAGTGCATTCTGGGATACTGTATAAAAGCCAGAAGCACATGTGCTGCGGGGTCTTTGGCTGGAAAAGCAGAGTCCCGAAGGGAGGGGGCGGCTGCCTTCTCCTCTGTAGCAGTGGCATGCGGTCACAGGAGGTCGTCCTGAGGGCTGGAGGAACAGATGGGGGGAACTGAACCCAGAGGTCCAGGAGAGCTGACTGAGGGGGAGACACTGGAGACCCTGAGACCACAGTATCCTGAGTACAGGGACTCGTGCCAAGGGGCCTGACCTGAGGGGGGGCCACCCCACATGTAGGATAGTCAGTAGATGGTGTCGGCAGTGAAGAGAAAGAGGATACTAGGCAGAGTGTCCTGAAGATAATTTTCAGTTCACCAAGTCATCTTAGGAAAAGAGACTTAATCCAAATTCACCCATAGAGTCCACAACCCTTGTGCATAGTTAAAACGGAGTATCCCACTTTTCCCTTCTCCTATCCCTAATTTATAATAAACACAAAACAACCAAATACCCCATGGACTAATCATTGGAGCGAGCCGAGGAAGGAGAAAGTAAAGACTTGCAACCGTCATTTTGTATGCCGGTAACTCAGGGGGGGACCCGAAAATGTGAAATCTGGCAGTCCTTGTGGGGGCAGTGCTACATGTGCTATCTCTTTAACCAACGGTGCTTTACAAAATCCTTTCTATATTAAATTATTATTATTTTTATGAATACACACACGTGTATATATATATATATATATATATATATATATACTGTATAGTTTAAATATAAAAAAAACGAAAACAAAAATTGGCCACAAACTATTATATTTTATTTTAAAACAACACCCAGGTAAACAGGGGTTAATTTAGAATTGTAAGGTATAAAAAGTCAAAGTGTCTAGGAATAGCGGACACATGAATCATCCTTCGTTTTCAGAGCAACACATCAGAATAAACACTGTGGGATCTCTGTATAACCGCTCACTGCAATTAGTCAAACCACCTAGTAAGACTGCTAAGAGGCAGAAACCAGAGACAGTACAGGAGGGTGGCATGTTCTTTAGGAACTTCTACAGCACCACTTGTGGTTTCTCCATATCTGATGTCTGGTACAGCAAGTCTTGAAAAAGTATGACTACAGGGCATGTATGGTCAGAGAAGCCTTGGGCTATATGGGGCTCTGTGTAAACTCAGCATAGTTTTCTCACGTTCGCTATTCCCACTGCTACCATATACATCAAGCCTTGTCAAGGATCTCCAAACTTTCCAAACAAAGGGCCGTTTACTGTCATTTAGACTTTAAAGCGGCGCTCCACCCAATAGTGGAACTTCTGCTCATTTGCTCCCCCCCCCCCCCAGGTGCCACATTTGGATACCTTTTTAAGGGGGAGAGGGGAACTGGTACCGGTTTTTGACTGGTACCCTTCCCCACTTCCGGGAGATGGCGACGTCCCTTGGAAATTTGCCCCCCTTCTCCTTCCCCCCCGCCACCGAGCCAATCCAAATGTGTAGCACGCTTTGCACATGCGCAGTAGGGACCAGCCCGTGAAGCTAGGTTCCCTGACCGGCAATGGCGGCGGCAGCACCCGACAGCAGGTGGAAACATCAGCTGCGGTGCCGACATTGCTGGACCCCAGGACAGGTAAGTGCCTAATATTAAAAGTCAGCAGCTACAGTATGTGTAGCTGCCGACTTTAAATTTGTTTTTGGGGGGGGGGGGGAACTCCGCGGAACTCCGCTTTAAAGGGGCTGGACTAGGACCAGTAGGAGTAGAAAATGCCTCAAAATGGTCATTCAGAGTAAAAAAACAAAATAGACATAGCGCCTGTGGTCAGTAGGAATTATAGAGGCCCACCATCGGTGTCAATGGGAGGAATAGTGTCCCATCATTGGTGTCAGTGGAAGGAATAGTGCCCCATCATTGGTGTCAGTGGGAGGAATAGTGCCCCATCATTGGAGTCAGTGGGAGGAATAGTGCCCCATCATTGTTGTCAGTGGAAGGAATAGTGCCCCATCATTGGTGTCAGTGGAAAGAATAGTGACTCATCATTGGTGTCAGTGGGAGGAATAGTGCCCCATCATTGGTGTCAGTGGGAGGAATAGTGCCTCATCATTGGTGTCAGTGGGAGGAATAGTGCCTCATCATTGGTGTCAGTGGGAGGAATAGTGTCCCCATCATTGGTGTCAGTGGAAGGAATAGTGCCCCATCATTGGTGTCAGTGGGAGGAATAGTGCTTCATCATTGGTGTCAGTGGGAGGAATAGTGCCCCGTCATTGGTGTCAGTGGAAGTAATAGTGCCCCATCATTGGTGTCAGTGGAAGGAATAGTGCCCCATCATTGGTGTCAGTGGAAGGAATAGTGCCCCATCATTGGTGTCAGTGGGAGGATTAGTGCCCCATCATTGGTGTCAGTGGGAGGAATAGTGCCTCATCATTGGTGTCAGTGGGAGGAATAGTGCCCCATCATTGGTGTCAGTGGAAGGAATAGTGCCCCATCATTGGTGTCAGTGGAAGGAATAGTGCCCCATCATTGGTGTTAGTGGAAGGAATAGTAACCCCATCATTGGTGTTAGTGGGAGGAATAGTGCCCCATCATTGGTGTCAGTGGGAGGAATAGTGCCCCATCATTGGTGTCAGTGGAAGGAATAGTGCCCCATCATTGGTGTCAGTGGAAGGAATAGTGCCCCATCATTGGTGTCAGTGGAAGGAATAGTGCCCCATCATTGGTGTTAGTGGAAGGAATAGTAACCCCATCATTGGTGTTAGTGGGAGGAATAGTGCCCCATCATTGGTGTCAGTGGGGGGAATAGTGTCCCATCATTGGTGTCAGTGGGAGGAATAGTGCCTCATCATTGGTGTCAGTGGGAGGAATAGCGACCCATCATTGGTGTCAGTGGGAAGAATAGTGCCCCATCGTGTATATCTATCTATCTATATCTATATATATATATATATATATACACACACACAGTATATACATACAAACAGTGCCTTGCGAAAGTATTCGGCCCCCTTGAACTTTGCGACCTTTTGCCACATTTCAGGCTTCAAACATAAAGATATAAAACTGTAATTTTTTGTGAAGAATCAACAACAAGTGGGACACAATCATGAAGTGGAATGAAATTTATTGGATATTTCAAACTTTGTTAACAAATAAAAAACTGAAGAATTGGGCGTGCAAAATTATTCAGCCCCTTTACTTTCAGTGCAGCAAACTCTCTCCAGAAGTTCAGTGAGGATCTCTGAATGATCCAATGTTGACCTAAATGACTAATGATGATAAATAGAATCCACCTGTGTGTAATCAAGTCTCCGTATAAATGCACCTGCACTGTGATAGTCTCAGAGGTCCGTTTAAAGCGCAGAGAGCATCATGAAGAGCAAGGAACACACCAGGCAGGTCCGAGATACTGTTGTGGAGAAGTTAAAAGCCAGATTTGGATACAAAAAGATTTCCCAAGCTTTAAACATCCCAAGGAGCACTGTGCAAGCGATAATATTGAAATGGAAGGAGTATCAGACCACTGCAAATCTACGAAGACCTGGCCGTCCCTCTAAACTTTCAGCTCATACAAGGAGAAGACTGATCAGAGATGCAGCCAAGAGGCCCATGATCACTCTGGATGAACTGCAGAGATCTACAGCTGAGGTGGGAGACTCTGTCCATAGGACAACAATCAGTCGTATACTGCACAAATCTGGCCTTTATGGAAGAGTGGCAAGAAGAAAGCCATTTCTTAAAGATATCCATAAAAAGTGTTGTTTAAAGTTTGCCACAAGCCACCTGGGAGACACCAAACATGTGGAAAAAGTGCTCTGCTCAGATGAAACCAAAATCGAACTTTTTGGCAACAATGCAAAACGTTATGTTTGGCGTAAAAGAAACACAGCTCATCACCCTGAACACCCCATCCCCACTGTCACACATGGTGGTGGCAGCATCATGGTTTGGGCCTGCTTTTCTTCAGCAGGGACAGGGAAGATGGTTAAAATTGATGGGAAGATGGATGGAGCCAAATACAGGACCATTCTGGAAGAAAACCTGATGGAGTCTGCAAAAGACCTGAGACTGGGACAGAGATTTGTCTTCCAACAAGACAATGATCCAAAACATAAAGCAAAATCTACAATGGAATGGTTCACAAATAAACATATCCAGGTGTTAGAATGGCCAAGTCAAAGTCCAGACCTGAATCCAATCGAGAATCTGTGGAAAGAACTGAAAACTGCTGTTTACAAACGCTCTCCATCCAACCTCACTGAGCTCGAGCTGTTTTGCAAGGAGGAATGGGAAAAAATTTCAGTCTCTCGATGTGCAAAACTGATAGAGACATACCCCAAGCGACTTACAGCTGTAATCGCAGCAAAAGGTGGCGCTACAAAGTATTAACTTAAGGGGGCTGAATAATTTTGCACGCCCAATTTTTCAGTTTTTATTTGTTAAAAAAGTTTGAAATATCCAATAAATTTCGTTCCACTTCATGATTGTGTCCCACTTGTTGATTCTTCACAAAAAATTACAGTTTTATATCTTTATGTTTGAAGCCTGAAATGTGGCAAAAGTTCGAAAAGTTCAAGGGGGCCGAATACTTTCGCAAAGCACTGTATATATTATATTTATATAGATATACACAGTATCTCACAAAAGTAAGTACACCCCTCACATTCTTGTAAATGTTTTATTCTATCTTTTCATGTGACAAAACTGAAGAAATGACACTTTGCTACAATGTAAAGTAGTGAGTGTACAGCTTGTATAACAGTGTAAATTTGCTGTCCCCTCAAAATAACTCAACACACAGCCATTAATGTCTAAACCACTGGCAACAAAAGTGAGTACACCCCTAAGTGAAAATGTCCGAATTGGGTCCAAAGTGTCAATATTTTGTGTGGCCACCATTATTTTCCAGCACTGCCTTAACCCTCTTGGGCATGGAGTTCACCAGAGCTTCAAAGGTTGCCACTGGAGTACTCTTCCACTCCTCCATGATGACATCACAGAGCTGGTGGATGCTAGAGACCGGGCGCTCCTCCACCTTCCATTTGAGGATGCCCCACTATAGGGTTTAGGTCTGGAGACATGCTTGGCCAGTCCATCACCTTTACCCTCCACTTTTGTAGCAAGGCAGCGGTCGTCTTGGAGGTGTGTTTGGGGGTCGTTATGTTGGAATACTGCCCTGCGGACCAGTCTCCAAAAGGAGGGGATCATGCTCTGCTTCAGTATGTCACAGTACATGTTGGCATTCATGGTTCCCTCAATGAACTGTAGCACCCCAGTGCCAGGAGCACTCATGCAGCTCCAGACCATGACACTCCCACCAACATGCTTGACTGTAGGCAAGACACACTTATGTTTGCACTGGTTGCCACCACACACACCTGACACCATCTGAACCAAATAAGTTTATCTTGGTCTCATCAGACCACAGGACATGGTTCCAGTAATCCATGTCCTTAGTCTGCTTGTCTTCAGCAAACTGTTTGCGGTCTTTCTTGTGCATCATCTTTAGAAGAGGCTTCCTTCTGGGACAACAGCCATGCAGACCAATTTGATGCAGTGTGCAGCGTTTGGTCTGAGCACTGACAGGCTGACCCCCCACCCCTTCAGCCTCTGCAGCAACGCTGGCAGCACTCATACGTCTATTTCCCAAACAGAACCTCTGGATATGACGCTGAGCACGTGCACTCAACTTCTTTGGTTGACCATGGCGAGGCCTGTTCTGAGTGGAACCTGTCTTGTTAAACCGCTGTATGGTCTTGGCCACCGTGCTGCAGCTCAGTTTCAGGGTCTTGGCAATCTTCTTATAGCCTAGGCCATCTTTATGCAGAGAAAGAATTCTTTTTTTCAGATCCTCAGAGAGTTCTTTGCCATGAGGTGCCATGTTGAACTTCCAGTGACCAGTATGAGAGAGTGAGAGCGATAACACCAAATTTAACACACCTGCTCCCCATTCACACCTGAGACCTTGTAACACTAACGAGTCACATGACACCAGTGAGGGAAAATGGCTAACTGGGCATTTTTTTGGACATTTTCGCTTAGGGGTGTACTCACTTTTGTTGCCAGCGGTTTAGACATTATTGGCTGTGTGTTGAGTTATTTTGAGGGGACAGTAAATTGACACTGTTATACAAGCTGTACACTCACTACTTTACATTGTAGCAAAGTGTCATTTCTTCAGTGTTGTCACATGAAAAGATAGAATAAAATATTTACAAATAATTGAGGGGTGCACTCCCTTTTGTGAGATACTGTATATTAAATATATTTTTAAACTAAGGTTCCTTCCACACGGGCTTTCCGCTCGGTGGACTTAGCTTTGCTCAGCGAGGGATCGATCAGTTGATCCCTGCTGAGCAGGCAGATGACAGCTCTGTCTCAGCTCACTGTGCAGAGACAGACCCGCTCTTCTCTATGGCGAGATCGGATGAAAACGTACCGCCTGTCCATTTCATCCGATCCCATCCGATCCTCCAGAAGGATGGAAAATAAGATCCGTCCAGATTTCACAGACAGGATTGGATAGCAGCGGGTGTCAGGGTCTGCCTGAAAAACTTTTTTTTACAGAACACTGACACAGTCCCTCTCTCCTATATGGGGCAGTCGGATGGAAATGGACTGCCTGTCCATCAATCCGATGCCATCTGATTCGATCCGTCAGACGGATGGAAAATAGGACCACCATCCGTCTGTTTTTGGCTGACAGAATCGGATGGCAGCAGTTGTCAGCAGACATCCACCACTCCATAGAGGAGACTGAAGGGTCCAATAAGGTCTGCTTGAAAAACTGACAGGCGAACCTGATCAGACAGCCGTGAAAAAGGGGCCTTCGGCTGTGTGGCATGACAAGGAGAGAACAAAAAATAATAAAAAATGAATTTTAATAGAAAAAAATAAAAAAACTGTTTCCATCTCAGCATCACTAGTGACTGCTTGTTGCAGCCCGAGCCACTACAAAAGGGCACCAGTTCCCCGATGGAAGTGTCTCCCTACAGCAGGCCGCAAAGTTGCGGCCTCAATTACCGGCCGGCGCAGCATCTTAGTATGCGCACCCGCGGGCGGGGACCACAGTGTTGCCCAGGCGCCAAGCCGCTAATTCTAGTCGCCAATGTGACCTAGCGCCTAGAGTTTGTTGAGCCATGTACTAAGTAATAGTAAATAAATAATTAACCCCTAACCTTAACCCCTAACCCTTACAAAAATAAAATAATAACTAAAACACCCTAAAACAAAAGAAATAAAATAATAATTATTATTATAAATATATATATTTTTTTTTATTCTGGTCTTGGTATTTAATATTATTATTATATATATAATAGTTTATTTAGTATTTTTTTAAGTTTAAGGGTTAATTATCATTTATTTATGTAATATTACATATTAATCATTTATTTTGTTTATTTATGATGATTTTTAGTTATTTGTTTATTTAGTATACATTTACTTATTCATATATTATTGCTATTTTATTTTGTAATTTTTTTTCATTTGAGCAGAAAATCGTGCACAAAATTGCGCACCAGAGCTCCAGAACTTTTTTAGGCTTCAGGCGACTTGGAGTGGAGATGTAAACCGACAACATAGAGAATAAATTGATTTTTTTAATACAGACTTACCTGTAAAATCCATTTCTTTAAGTACATCACGGGACACAGAGGCCCCTCCCCTCTTCTATGGGGTCTTTATTGCTTGCTACCAGACTAAGGTACTTCCTGTGTGGGATTATATAGGGGGGCAACAGATCTACGTCTGGGACCCCCCCCCCCAGCGTAGGCAGATTGATTGAGAAATCTCAGGATGTATGGAACATTCCCCCCCGAAATATCTGTTGACAGCTCAAAAAATCTGCCTGCCAGTTTTCTATTCCTGGAATAAAATCTGCTGTCAGGCATGGCACAAATTTCTCTACCCAGGACAGGATGATATCCACCTCTTTCTGGGCTGACTGACTCCTTATGCCTCCTTGATGGTTGATATAAGCCACAGCCGTGGCATTGTCGTATTGTACCCTGACAGGGTGACCCCGAATCCTGGATGTCCAGAATTTCAAAGCCTGACTGACTGCTCGGATTGCCAGAACGTTGATGGGGAGACCTCTCTCAACCCAAGACCATTTCCCCTGGACAGTGGCTTCCTCCAGAACCGCTCCCCAGCCGGAGAGACTGGCATCTGTAGTCACCACTTTCCAGGTCACTGGAAGAAAGGATTTCCCCTTCCCCAGATTTTTGGTCAACAACCACCACTTCAGACTCTGACATACTCTTGGTACCAGAGATATGGACCAGTCCAGAGACTTAACCCTTACGGTCCATGTAGATAGAATGTTGTTCTGTAAGGGTCTGGCATGGAATTGAGCATAGAGAATTGCCTCGAATGCAGACACCATCTTCCCCAGTAACATCATGTAAAGACATATAGAAGGATATCCCAGCCTTACTATGGACCGAACCAGATCCTTTAGGTCTGTGACCTTTCTTGTTGGCAAGAATATCTTTGCCTGTACCGTGTCCACAAGAAGACACAGATTTTCCAGACGCTTGACGGCTGTAATGCTGACTTTGCCAAGTTCAGTATCCAAACCAGACGTTCTAGGAACTGTACTGTCTGAAGGACATTTAAGCTTTGAGCCAAAGCCGATCAATCTATTAGTAATAGATTGTCCAGATATCCTATTACATATATCCCTCAGAGCCTCAGAACAGCCAATACTGGAGCTAGGATCTTTGTGAACACTTTTGGAGCTGCGGCTAACCTGAAGGGCAGGCCACAAACTGAAAATGAAGGTTTTCTATTGCAAAGCGTAGGAACCTTTGATGAGCCTGGAATATAGGCACGTGAAAATATGCATCCTTGATGTCTATGGATGCTAGAAATTCCTCTCCCTGCAGGGAGGCTATGACTGAACGAATTGACTCCATACAGAAAGTATGAATGTTTAGAAACTGGTTTAGAGTTTTGAGATCCAGAATAGGTCTCACATTCCCGCTTGGTTTGGGGATTATGAACAGGTTTGAGTAAAACCTCCATTATCACTCTTTGAGCCTTCAGCTGGTCCAATGCCAGAAAGAGAGACCTTCTTTTTAGGGGATCTGTCGGTATACCTGACCTTATAAACTGAGGATACAGGAACACCCGAAATTCCAGTTTGTACCAGTGCGAAATGGTGGAGCTAACCTAACCCAGTTGTCTTGGATCGATTCCACCCAAACTTTTGAGAACTACAGCAGCCTTCCTCCCACCCAAGTGAGTGGGGGCGCCCTTTCACAGAGTAGGCTTATAGGAAGACTTGGCTGATCTCTGGGCCCAGGGCTTTTTCTGACCCTGCCCTGAAGGCTTGGTTCCGGACCCAGATGGTTGAGGCCGTCGCCACCATCTGGAATTAGAAGCACTGGTAGTATGAGTGCTGAGGATCTTAAAAGAAGGACACTTGCTCTTCCTTTTCAGAGGTAGCAACGTACACTCCTCCCCCCCTTCCCCCCAGATCTTTTGGATATACGTATCCAGATCATCACCAAAAAGGCGTTCCCCCTGAAAAGGGAAGCTAGCCTGTCACGTACCTGATCCGAGGCCGAGATGCAGAGAGGGCTCCCCTTGCGGCTGAGTGCGGCACACCCCTGGGGTTGAGACAGAGGGTGTAGCGCCCACAGAAGCACTGGTTGCCGGCAGGGTCCTGATGGTAGACAGGCGGTCTCTAACAGAGTGCTGGGCAGGAATACACCGGACAGTCCAAGGAGGAACCAGGAACAACCAGGCAGTAGGTGTAAGACCGGCCAGGGGTCAAACACAGGAAGCTGCAACAGGTGCAAGCCAAAGGTATAGCAGGAAAGCCAGAAGCAGACAAGTCCGTGGGAAAGCCAAGATCAGGTACTGGAGGGCAGGTAGACAGGAAGCAAGTCTGTGAGCCAAGCCGAGATCAGATAACGGGAGAGCCAAACTGGAGCAGGGATGGTCAGACGAAGCCGAGGGTCAAAGCCAGGAGAGAGAGCAGACAGGTTAGGAACAAGCCGGGTCAAACTGGAATCCAGGAAGTAGCAATGCTCAGGAAACAGGAAGAGCTGAAGACAATCCAGCAATCTGATGGGCTGAGCAGAGTCCTTTTATAGGCCAGTGAATTAGTCTATGGCCTGAGTTCATTGCGGCCATGGGAAGTACTGGCAAATTTGCCAGTTTGCAGCACAGCCATTTCACTGACAATGAGTCTATGGCCTGAGTCCATTGCGGCCATTGGAAGTACTGGCGGAGTTGCCAGTTGCAGCATGGCCGTTTCTCTGACATAGCCAGTAATTTTTTACATGGTAATTCCGCAGACCAGCTCTTTAACCAAAGGATTCTGCGCATATGCACTGTCATCAGAGCAACTCGTGACACTTGCCTTATGGTGCCCGTAAGAGCATCCACTGCGAAACACAAAGTGTTACGTAGATCTGACAGATCTTCCACAGACTCTCCTTGAGAAGAAACTGTCCTGGACACTCGCTTCATACGGTTTTTTTAAACCACTTTAAGACTGGAGGATTTGGCTGCTCAATGACCAGTATAAACGTTATACGATATTGCAAAAAGTGGTCACCTCCTCCATCTATAACTGGTCTAGATAGTAAGGAGCACTGGAAGGGAAAACGCAGATCAAAAATGAAGGGATTTCCAGTCACTACTTACCAACCAGCCAGCAACCAGCCAAATTAACCTGTCTAACATTATGCGTTAAAAACAGGGGTTTAGTTGCACACATTTGCAAATACATGCGTAAGCTGCAGGCCGCGCCAAGGCACCCTGATATCTGCAGTCCCTAACTCTACCTTTAAAGAGTCTCCACAATGGGAGCACATGCATTCTGATGAGATAGATGGAGGACCCTGCGCCTTTAAGGAGGGGTGGGCTCCCTCCAGTCACCTGTCCTCCATCTATCTCATCAGAATGCATGTGCTCCCATTGTGGAGACTCTTTAAAGGTAGAGTTAGGGACTGCAGATATCAGGGTGCCTTGGCGCGGCCTGCAGCTTACGCATGCATTTGCAAATGTGTGCAACTAAACCCCTGTTTTTAACGCATACTGTTAGACAGGTTAATTTGGCTGGTTGCTGGCTGGTTGGTAAGTAGTGACTGGAAATCCCTTCATTTTTGATCTGCTCAATGACCAGGCCCTATTTTGCGATTTGGCACTGCGTGACTTTAACGGACAGTTGCGCGGTCGTGCAACGCTGTACCCATATGAAAATGACATCCTTTTTTTCCCACAAACAGAGCTTTCTTTTGGTGGTATTTGATCACCTGTGCAATTTTTTTTTTTTGCGCTATAAACAAAACAAATGAGTGACAATTTTGAAAAAATACCACTATTTTTCACATTCTTTTATATGAAATTTTTACAACAAAAAAAAAAAATGTATAAATCTAAATTTTTTAACATTTGTTTTCTGCTACATATTTTTGGTAAAAAAAAAAAAATCGCAATAAGCGTATTTTGATTGGTTTGGGCAAAAGTTATTGCGTTTACTAACTAAGGGAAAGATTTATGTCATTTTATTGTTTTTTTTTACTAGTAATGGCGGTGATCTGCGTTTTTTTACGGGACTACGACATTGTGGCGGACAGATCGGACCCCTAACTGACATTTTTGACACTTTTGGGGGGACCAGTGACATTACTGCAGTAATCAGTGCTAAAAAATATGCACTGTTACTGTAAAAATGACACTGGCAGGGAAGGGGTTAACTGTACTGGTGATCAAGAGGTTAAATGTGACCCTAGGGGAGTGATTCTAACTGTAGAGGGGCGTGGCTTGTGAGATCATCACAGAGACATGTGATCCTATATAGCAAGATCACATAGCCTCTGTGATCATCAAAGGGAGAATGACAGACGGCTGTGTTTATATCAGCCGTCTGTCCTTCTCTGTCAGCGGGGGGGAGATTGAGAGTGGCCGGCGGCCATCAGAGCCACCGGTCACAAGCACTGGCTCCCCAGCTGACGAGCAGGATCGGGAGCGTGCCCCCGGCGGCGCACGCTCGCCCCCTAGAGTCTCCTGAGCGATCGACGTAGTACTATGTTGCTTTGCCCAGGAGCGGCTGCCTGCCGCAGTAAATCTGCGGTGGGCGGTCGCTAAGTGGTTAAAGACCGACACACATGGCCGCTACTGCTGGTTGTATCACAGATCCTGCAACCGCAAAGGAGGCTTTCAATAAAGATTCCAACTTGTTATCTGCTGAATCTTTAAAACCCTGGGCATGATCCACAGGGCAGGTTAAACTCTTGTTAACTGAAGAAATGGGTATATTCCATCTCTTAGTAAACTTTTCCTCCATAGGAAACAATAGTGAAAACTTTTTAGGAGGAACAAAAATCCTATCAGGATGGTCCCAATCATTATACATTTCTTGCTCCAAGAGCGGGTGTATGGGAGGGGTTATATAGGGGGGCATCCTTTCTGATTGGCTGCCAGTGTCCTTCACCTAAAAGTGGCTATATAACCCATATATTATGTGTCCCGTGATGTACGCAAAAAAAAAAATAGATTTTTTTCTCCTCCAGCGTTTTGGAGCTTCAAGCCACAAAACTCTGAGGTGTGAATGGGGCTTTGCTGTCCAATCACAGGCTAGGGGCGGGGTGGTGACCAAGCTGTATTGTTTGGCTGAAGTACAGAAAAGTCAGGTCACCATCTCAGCTCCTCTATCTGGCACAGCTTTTTAAATCGAAGGACTGGATAAATAAAGGAATACAAATCCTTTGGGCATTAAACAGCTCCTGGACAGTATATGCATTTAACCACTTAAGCCCCGGAAGATTTTACCCCCTTCCTGACCAGGGGGAATTTTGCGATTCGGCACTGCGTGACTTTAACGGACAATTGCGCTGTCGTGCGACGCTGTACCCAAACTAATTTGACGTCCTTTTTTTCACACAAACAGAGCTTTATTTTGGTGGTATTTGATCACCTGTGCGATTTTTTGATCATGCGCTATAAACAAAAAAAGAGCAACAATTTTGCAAAAATAACAATATTTTTCATATTTTTTTATATGAAATTCCCCCCAAAAAAATGTAAAAATCAAAATTTTTTTACATTTTTGGCCAATTTGTTTTCTGCTACATATGTTTGGTAAAAAAAAAATCACAATAAGTGTATTTTGATTGGTTTGTGCAAAAGTTATTGCGTTTACTAACTAAGGGAAAGATTTTTGTCATTTTTGTTGTTTTTTTTTTTAACGCGTAATGGCGGCGATCTGCGATTTTTTTTTGGGGTAATGCGACATTGCGGCGGACAGATTGGACCCTTGACTGACATTTTTGACACTTTTGGGGTTACCAGTGACATTACTACAGTAATCAGTGCTATACATATGCACTGTTACTGTAAAAATGACACTGGGAGGGAAGGGGTTAACTTTATTGGAGCGGGAGGGGTTAATGTATGCCTGGTGCTTACTAACGTGTGTGGGGGAAGGTGACTGTGTGACACAGGGACAGATCGCAGGTTCAGCTATGCTGAACCCTGCAATCTGTCACTGTCTGTCACTTAGGAGATCCGCCCGCTCTGTTTACACAAGCGGGCGGATCTCCAAACTCGATTCCCCAACGGACCGAGTGATCTGTGCTTTTACACAGGGGAGAATGACAGGCGGCTTTGTTTACATTAGCCGCCTGCCTTTCTCCCTCTCTACCCGACGATCGCGAGTGACCGGCGGACATCGGGTCCGCCGGTCACACGCGCCGGCTTCGTCGGTTATGAGCGGGGGCGGGAGCGCGCTTCCGGCGGTGCGCGCTCGCCCCCTATTCGCTCCCAGGCTAGTGACGTACCGGTACGTCACTTTGCCTGGGAGGGACTGACCGGCGCCGTATATAGTCGAGCGGCGGTAGGCAAGTGGTTAATCTGTGTATTCTGGAATCAGCCTGTATGTGGTGGGCTCCATCCCTACCCAAGACCCCATACGAAGAAGAATGGGAAAGAACTGCAGAACAATGAGAAGCTTCTGTGCTGGAAGCAATGGATGAGTAACACTAATTGGCCTTCCGCTTTCCAACAATCCGGGGTCATTCCTTGCCACATTCCTGGTCCACATGAAATGGATTGTATTAAATGTGATCCCATAATTACCCTGCAGGAAAGCACCGCTTATTTTTATAGGGTTACATCATGGTGGTTTGAAGACTTCTGACATCTGCTAAGCTAATAAACAATAATTTATTAAACATTCACATAGAAATGTTATATAAAAGCTGTTGTAATGCTGAGCACGTCGGTTTGAAGGGTCAGTCCGCAAAGAATTGAAATTTTAGTCTTACATGAAGTCTGGTGGGTTAAGCCACCCGCTGGTTCCTTCGATTTCTTTAGGACTCTGACAATGAGAGAACCCTGTCAACGTTCCTGTCTCTGTTCTCACGGATTCCAGAGTGATGAGTTGCTCCTGCTCACCTTGGGGTGTCCCCCACTCCATAATAAAATATATGAAAAACCAACAGGAACAGGGGGAACCCCAATGTACTCAGTGTCGGCAAGGCACCTAAATCTGACCTCCAGTCCTCTCCTTCAGTCTTGCACAGTTGTACCGGGGCTCCTCTCCTTGACTGAAATAGCTTACACTGATTTCACTGCACACTGTGAGCTTCCCACCATGTGCATTAGAAGCTGCAGCAAGTCAGATAGAGCTCCGCCTCATTTCCTGGCTGGAGGGCATCCAGCATCCTCTAGTACAGTGGTCTCCAAACTGCCTTGGGACAGGCCTTTTGGCTCGGAACAGAGGAATTTATTTATTCCGGCCGGAAGGCCTGCCATTGTATTTCACATTGGCACCTAGCACTTTCCACACTTCCCTTTCCCCACCTTTTTGTTTGTGTGTGGCTTTCTTTGTTGTGCGTCACTTCACTTTCACCTTTTTCTTCCTGCACGATGAGTAGGGTGTGGGTCCTCGGGCCCAGCCTTGAAAGTCTAGGGAGGGGGCAGATATGGCCTTCTGGCTTAGTTCGCCCTCTCTCATGGGGTTTCCCTTCGGGGGAGCCCCACCTAGTACTTGGGGAGGGCTGTTTCGACAGTCCCCCTGGAGAACGGGGTTTGCCTGGTTTCGGCCAGGCAGACCATTGGAAGTACCTCAGTCCCTGTCAGGGGTCTTGCGCCCCGGGGGATCAGGGTCAGGGTCCAACCTCTTCGGAGGTCAGACCATTTTGCATGCCCTGTGCAGTTTTTGTGTTCTTCATGTTTGCGTGTGTGCACTTTTTATGCACCGGGTGATAGTCTTGAGTATGTTCACACACCACGGGCTTTAAAAAAAAAAAAAAATCTGTTCTCATCAGTTTAAAAAAAAAAAAAAGTGGTCTCCAAACTGCAGCCCTTTACTAGGCCCTTGAAGCACAATTACTCCCACTGATAAGGGGCACTAATCCTCTCATTGACACCAATAATGTGCTATAATTCCTCCTATTAACACCAATGGTGGGGCACTATTCTTCCCACTGATACCAATGATGGGGCACTACTCCTCCCACTGATACCAATGATGGGGCACTATTCCTCCCACTGACACCAATGATGGGGCACTATTCCTCCCACTGACACCAATGATGGGGCACTATTCCTCCCACTGACACCAATGATGGGGCACTATTCCTCCCACTGATACCAATGATGGGGCACTATTCCTCCCACTGACACCAATGATGGGGCACTATTCTTCCCACTGATACCAATGATGGGGCACTATTGATCTTTTATTGAAAAGAATCAAGCAACATATTTTATACAAAAGTAAAAAACATAACTATAGTACAATATTCCAACAGAAAACAAAGGAATACACATCCATGTGCAGAATATATACAATATATACATAATCCACTTCCAACATTTTTAGAAAACTATTTACATAAAGCAGCAGAGAGGGCCTAAGAGGCACAACCCATCACCTATGTATGCAGCCATTTATCAAAAACTGAGCATTAAGAAAAAATCTAGGGTGATAAGAGACAGAAAGCCACACCCGGGAAAGAGACTCCTGGCAGTCAGGGAGGCTTGAAACCCCTCCACGCCTTCAGCCAAGCCCTCTGACCCCACTTGTCTCTCTCAAGCGCCCGAATCTTCCCCACCTCATGCAGAATGTCACACACCACCACCTGAACAGGAAGGATTTTACGCCGAAGGGTGACCTGACACCGTGCGTTCCAGGTGTAATAACGGACTACTAAACTAACTAAAAAAAGTGTATCCAAACAAAAGCCCCCACCAGTATTGAATGCTCCGTACACCCACTCAGCATAACCCAGCCTGGAGAGGAAAGGAACACCGAGGGCCCGCCCAACCTGTTTGTATACCTCTATGTTAAAAGGGCAACGAAGCAAAAAATGGTCCATAGTCTCCTCCTCACCTGTACATTCCTCCCGAGGACAACCACGATCCATCCCACTGCGGAATTTCAAATTGCCCCGAACATAGAGCCTCCCGTGGAAGCACAACCAGGCCAGATCCCTGAATTTAAGGGGGACTCTAGCCAAATTAATCAGTCTTAACCCTTCCCTCAAAATTGGGCCTGGGCAATCCCTTAAGGCCAGTGGGTCATGAAAGACTTCGCTCAAGACTCGGCTCATAAGGACTTTCCTCGGAGCGGATCTGAGATCTTCAGCCGACAGTCGCCACTGCCGCAGTAACTTCAGACACGGAGCGACATAGGCTGGGAGCTGACCACGATGACCCCTGAGATTCTTCACTTGGCCACCTTCTTCCCAAAGTCGCAGAAAAGGCCTAAACCAAGATCTAAACATGCCTGCCCATCCAGGAGGTTCCACTGTAAGCATACTACTAATGTTAAACTTGAGAAATAGCAGTGAAAAGAAAAGAACGGGGTTGACCATACCTAAGCCACCCTCCCTCCTGGATAGATAGGTGACATTCCTCTTGATGGGGTTCAGTCTGTTGCCCCACAGCATCTGGAAGAACACACTATAGATCCTAGCATAGAGAGACACTGGCAAGATGCAGACAGGGCTGACATACAAGAAGATCGGTATCAGGTAAGTCTTAATCAGATCAACCCTTTCCCTCAGAGATAACTTCCATCTCTTCCAGTTGACCACCTTAGTATTGGCAACTTCCAGCCTGCCTTCCCAGTTTTTGAGGCCATAATCGCCAGGTCCAAATTCAATGCCTAATATCTTAATATTTTCCTGGGGCACTGGAAAGGTGTCCGGGAGATCAAACCCCTCACCTTCCTTTCCCATCCAAAAAACTTCACTCTTTTCCTGATTGATCTTGGAGCCTGATGCTTCAGTGTACCGTGATGTCAGAGAGACCACCTCCTCCGCTTCATCTGTCCCAGTGACAATCACTGACACATCATCCGCATAGGCAACAACCCTCAAAGGCGGCTCACCCGGGATTCCCACTGGTACCCCACACAACATGCTGCTCTCTAGCCTCCTGATGAAGGGGTCGATTGCAAACACATAGAGCAGGGGACTCAGGGGACAACCCTGGCGCACCCCAGAACCAACCTCAAAGGACTGTCCAACCCAACCATTAACAAGAGGGAAGCTTTCTGCCCCCTTATATAAGACTTTTAACCAATCGACAAAACCACCCGGCAGACCGTACTTACTAAAGAGCAACCACAGGTACTCATGGTTGACACGATCGAAAGCCTTTGCCTGATCCAATGCCAGTAGATACTTTCCCCAGCCTGCAGCCCTGCACTGCTCCAAGGCCTCCCGGACAGCTAAAACCGCTGTGAAGGTGCTCCTACCCTGGATCGAACAGTGCTGATGGCGAGAAAGCAAAGACTCTGCTACTGCCGATAGGCGCCAGAAAAGTATCTTCGCCAGCACCTTTCTATCGACATTGAGAAGGCTGATGGGGCGCCAATTCTCAATCATCGAAGGATCTTTACCTTTTGAAAGAAGAATCACAGCTGAGAGTCTCATGGAAGGGGGAAGCACCCCCTCAGCAAGACAACTGTTAAAAATCTCTACCAAATGTGGGGCCAGAATAGACTTAAAGGCTTTGTAAAACTCAGCCGTCAGACCATCCGGTCCAGGTGACTTTTTGATGGCAAGCTGTTCAATTGCCCTCGTCACCTCTTCAACTGTGATCTCTTCTGCCAAATTCATCAAGAGGACATCTCCACAATTTAGACCTGGAGTAGAGTCCAAAAAGCTTTCCATCTTGTCTCGGTCAAGCTCTTTCCTCCCAAGAAGTTCAGCATAAAAAGACCTCACGACCTCCAGGATCCCTGACCTGGACTTTGTCAAGGAACCTGTACTATCCTTAAGGCCAACGACCATCTTAACAGCTACACCCTGTTTGCAGTTCTGGTAAGGGTCAGGCGAGTGGTATTTCCCATAGTCCCTCTCCAGAACCAAAGAGGTATGCCGGTCATATTGACACTTCCTGAGGAGGATTTTCACTTCAGAGATTGCCCCAGGATCTCCTCCTCTCGAGACAAGAATATCCAGCTTCCTCCGCAAACGTTGGTAGGTCATGTATCTATTAAACTGTTTTTTATTGGCTAGGCCCCTGAAGAATCCAGCAATCCTCTTTTTGGTCAGCTCCCACCACTCAGCCTTGCTGCTACAAAAGTCCAGGATGGTCACCTGTGCCTGAAAGAATTCCTCAAAGGATTGTCTAACATGTTCTTCCTCAAGGAGAGTCGAATTTAATCTCCAGATGCCTTTGCCCCTCTGAGGGAAGTCTGAAGCATTCAAGACCACAGATAGCATACAGTGATCAGAGAACTCCACTGCCTGCACCACTGGGGGTGAGAAAGCAGAGGCCTCCTTCAAAAAAAACCTATCTATTCTACTCTGACTATTACCTCGATGAAATGTGAACCCTGTGTCATCCGGAAGGTGCTTAATGTGCACATCCACAAGACCAGCATCCCTAACCATACTATTTAAAAAAACGCTATCATATCCCAGCCTGTCATTGAAGTCCTTCCTGTCCTTGGGCCTAGTCACAGTATTAAAGTCACCTCCAAAAACCACTTGCCGGGATGTAAAAAGAAATGGCTTGATCCTTGTAAAAAGGCATTTCCTGTCCCACTTTGTGTGTGGCCCATAAATATTAATTAGGCGCAGGTCACCTTGGGGGGTCAGGGGGTCAGAACTGGGGGTCTCCTCGTCCACCTCCATCTTTGCCATCCTTGCAAATCTGCGGTCATTGCAAAACTTTTCCTTAAAGGGCCCCTCTTTACCTTCCATCATGGCCACAATGGTTTCCTGGTGTTGAACCCGGACCTTTGCCAACTGGATTTCCGGATCCATAGATCCACGGTTGCGGCTGTACAAACCTTCACGTTGCTTTTGCAGACGCTTCAACTCCGCTCTCAGTTTGTAGAGCTGGTCTCTCTCCCTATTCAGGACCTTGATCCCGGCCACCACTCGCTCCCGAATGGACTCGGTATCCTCATCCTCACCAGGGGCAGAGAGATCCCCAGCCATGGCTTGTCCAGGAGCAGGTATGTCATCCATCTGCCCAGGGGATGGCTGAGAGCTTCCAGCAGGAGAGGCCCTGCTGGCCTGCATGGCCTCCCCAGATAGGGGCCAGCAGAGCTGGGAGAGATTTTACCAGACTCCCCTCTCAAACAGATCACCTGGAGCAGCTCCAGACACACAGCCAGAGAACCTTCCTGCAGCCACACCCGAAGCTGAATGATGGGGCACTATTCCTCCCACTGACACCAATGATGGGGCACTATTCCTCCCACTGATACCAATGATGGGGCACTATTCCTCCCACTGACACCAATGATGGGGCACTATTCCTTCCACTGACACCAATGATGGGGCACTATTCCTCCCACTGATACCAATGATGGGGCACTATTCTTCCAACTGACACCAATGATGGGGCACTATTCTTCCCACTGATACCAATGATGGAGCACTATTCTTCCCACTGACACCAATGTTGGGGCACATTTACTCCAACTGATAACAATGATGGGGCACAATTTCTTTCACTGACACCAATGACAGAGCGCTATTCCTCCCACTGACACCAATGATGGAGCACTACTCCTCCCACTGACACCAATGATGGGGCACTATTCCTCCCACTGACACCAATGATGGGGCACTATTCCTCCCACTGACACCAATGATGGGGCACTATTCCTCCCACTGACACCAATGATGGGGCACTACTCCTCCCACTGACACCAATGATGGGGCACTATTCCTCCCACTGACACCAATGATGGGGCACTATTCCTCCCACTGACACCCATGATGGGACACTATTCCTCCCACTGGCAGTGCATCAGCAGAGGAAGCCCAGTGGAGAGTCTTGGTGGTCCTTGATTGCACATGTTTGCCCCCGTGTTCCAACTTGTTTTGTGAGTACAATGTGTATGCTATTTTATTTTAATAAATTGTTTTGAAAATAATGCGCTAGGCTGGTGCGCCCTTTGTCCGTTCCTTTTTTAGAGTCTGTTTGGGTTACCACGACCTGTTGAGAGTGGCAGCACAGCCGGGACTACGTCCATTCAACCTGAATCGCATTCTCAGGATACCCGTTTCAAGATAACCCCTCAAGCGCAGGAGTCATTTATCTTTTGTACACATCCCCAGCACACAGCCTGTGATTAACAGCCTCAGCTCTGCTCCTGTGTGCTGTGTGGATGGGGTCACTTCCCTCCAATCAGTTCTCAGAGCGCTCCTCACTGAGCTTTGCAGAAACTAATTGAAGCTCCCTAGCCCCTGCTTTCTATAAGCTCAGACAAGCTTTTTCAATTCTGGACTTTAAACGGATGTACAGTTGAGAAGACCGCAGATAAACAGGTACAACTTATACAGGAGGTTTTGTTTCATCTCTGTGTGTCACCGGAGGCCAGTCACTTCACTGGAGAGATGGGGAGAGGGAATGTGTTCTGTAGACCTAACACACTTTCTGTCCTAGGTTGACAACGCCACACCTCCATAGATACAATATAGTGAGTGTTGTCACCCTAGAACAGGAACTGGGATACAGAAAGGATCACCAGGTGACAAGAAAGGAAAAACAGCCTGAAAAACTGATGCGGCCACCACATCTAAGAACTGCTAAGCTGAAGTTTATTATATTTTTAAAACTGGATTTAGATGCACTTCAGCTGCTTACATCCGGCGACTTTTAACCGAATCCAATAATCTGCAGACATGTGATCATCTCCCAATATGGCGGCAGACCCAAAATATTACAGGGCACTTTAAACATACAGACAGGAATTTTGTGATGTTTGGTCTACCTATTCATCTTACCAAGTCTATTTGTTTCCTTGCTCTTTCATAACTCTCTTGGATACCTTCACGGTCACATTTTTCCCCCCTCTTTTCATACTATGTGCTTGATGGATCCCTACTTTCTAATACTTCATCACAATTTATTATATATGTTACTAGATGATTCCACATTGATACTTCATGTGATTACATATCATACTAAGGGTTCCACCAAGCACCCAGGCTGGACTACTTTTTCACTATGTTTACAACCACTGCATGATGGGTGGAGCACATGGTGTGTGTTCTATTTTATAGAGCTGTTATACTATGTGACATTACCCGTCCCATTTATTTCCAGGTGGCAAAATATAAGAACCTGCCTGTCTTACCTTCCATACGTATGGTTGTTACCATATCTTTGCCCGCCCCTGCCCATATTCAATTTCTTGGGAGCAGTTTGGGTAAGATTATGATTAAAGTCCTATATTTAGACATTTGTGCAAATTAATAAATGGAACCTTATATACCATATAGGATCCATACCAATATCTGTTTCTTTACACAATTTTCTTCAATTTTAGACATATAAGTCC